>NW_028277925.1:1221834-1527292 GCF_059751315.1 Micrasema longulum
GTTATCTAATGTAAACACAAAAGAAAAAATAATATACTATGCATTGTCCGTATCATGTATGTATCGAAAGCAAGCGCCGCACGTCATTATGATTATTTGCAAATAAATATGTGTTTGATATTACATTAAAATTGTAAGTAGATTGCCCATATAGAGGACGAACGAATAGTATTAAAATAATGTAATTTAAAAATCGGTAGCATTTCAATAAAATTAGGCAGATCTGTAGATTTCACCCAAAATCGGTAGATCTACTGAAAAATCGGTAGGATTGGCAATGCTGGTATGAAGTATGAACACCCTAGTGATCAAGCGGAACGAATACACGTTTTTCATCTCTATGGTTAGATAATAGTAGGTACTTATCCAACGTCATGTGTATTTATTTTTATGATAATAAATTACTAGGTTTAATGGTAATAAAGTGTCAGAATAGCATAATTTCTTAAAGATATACCATTAAAAAAAAAGTGCATTTGCTAAGTCAGTTTATGTGAATGCGAATTATAGTACCTAACAAAAAAAGTGTTATTTGTGTAATGTATATCACATTTACCTCATTTAGACGATAATCATAAGAGATTTATAATTGTACTGTATTGTGTATATAGTTAATTAGGAAATATATTTCCACTTCCTTGGTGGAGCAAATGGTGTCTCCTAAAAAATATTTCAGGCCGTCTTTGTCAGCAGCTAATTCCTGTGCCTCCTCCTAAGTCAAATCCGTACCTTGTAGTTCAAACGTGAACTTCCAAAACTCGGCAACCGTGGACGTCTAGAGGACAACAAAAACCTGAAAACTTGTAAAGACGGCAAAGAAAGCTAAGGTTTTTGGTAGGCATCCAAACTAATATGTTATGCCGATAATACTGCGTATACTGTTATTCTCTGTAATTGATATAGTGGGAAAAATATATAATATTATCTGTGGGGAACACCCATTCCGACGTCTTCCAGTATTATAATATAATATAATGATATAAAATACGAAATTATTATAGGCAAAGCCAAGGTGGGATAAGCGGCCCCGCCCTGCCTCATTTAGTCTAGCAAAAAAATATAGGTCAGTATAATATCAATAGGTTATAATAGTATTATGCCTATAAAGCTGAACTTTAATACAACTAATAGTAAGCAAAAATATGGCAAAAGCCGAACTGAAGGAGATATACAACTAGCTGCACGGGTTGAAAAAGATATCCAATTGTTATACGCATTTATAAAACGGGAGCTACTTAATTCACTTGCACAGCTCTGCACAGCGTGAACTATTGAAAAATTATTTAGCACCTTACGCATGGTAAAATCTTGGCTATGGGTAACAATACCGTCAAACATGACAATTTCGCCCAACCATGACAATTTTGCCCACTGCCGAAATCCTTAACAAAATCAAGTTTTAAAGTAAAAAAAGTTACTGGTATCATAAAAATTACATTTGGTAAGTATATTTTGATAGTTCCATGGCAAAACTAAATATTTAGTTTACCGCCAGCTTCAGTTGATCACTATGTCGGTTAAGTTATCAGCGCATCAACTACCACAATTTTAATATTGTTATGTTATTTGTAAGACGCAAACGTAATGGAGCTTTGTGTGATCTCAAGTTGAGGATATTGCTGATGTATTTAATTGGAACATAGTGAAATATTTACCTGAACCTGTAATCTTGCGTCAAGGTTTTCATAAATTCAATGTAAATCTTAAAAATTGCTAGATTGAGTCATTTTCTGTGAGTAAATGAAAAATTGTTGTACAAAAACCAATTTCAATTTTTACCATTCAAAAATAATTTAAACCATTTAAAAAAATGTAAGAATATCCGACCACATTTGAGAAAGTTTTATTTATTTAATTTGCCAGCTTTTTGTGAAATTATGAAGACTTATTTTTTATTTTAAATGTTTTTTGTATAAATATTTTTAACAGTCTAAAGAAGAAAATAAAACATACAAAATATTATGGATTCTGTATATAAAATACAATTTCAAAGTAAAGGTAATCTAGCAAATAATTGCACTGCTGTACAAAAAAATCAAGACCGTTTTTTTTTTCTACATACACTTTTAAAGAAAAATCGTTTGGGGGCGAGCTCCCTTAATTACAACAATCGCATCAGAACTGAAATGGTTTGTAAAAAAAAATAATTGGCTTATGCGTGGTCAAACACGAACAAATTAAAAGGATTAGAGATAAACTCCTTTCGTTTTGTTAAAAATCCAATTATGTGCCAACCCTTTCCCACAAATCCACATTGTATAGAAAAATTCAGGAAATGGTTGACAATTTTCCCCACCGGTTTTTTTCATTGATTTTATAATGGTGATGCCTCAATGATGGTATTGTTTAAACATAAACAGTTTTTTTCGCCCAAAAAGTAGTAATAAACCGTATGATAAGGGGAGATAATTTTGCCCAGCATGTTTTGTCTTCTAAAATTGCATAAATAAAAGAAAAGCAAACGTTTTGGACTTGTAAAAATGCTCAGAATAATTAGTATCACTATTCAACAAAATGGATAGGAGTAGTAAAAAAATTATGATATTGTAAAAGTTTTTTAAAACTGGGCAAAATTGTCACGTTTGACGGTAATCAAAAATTGGTTTGTTGGCCTTCGTGTGAGCAAAAAGGATTCTGGAAGCTAAAAATAAATTTTGTCTCGATTCAGCCAGAACTCTAGTAGACTTATTCTGAAATTAGATTAAGTTAGGTTCGATTAGCACTGCAACTTGTTACTTTTAGCGTTTCTAAATGTTCAAATAAAACTATTTTTTAATAAAAAAAACTGGCTACGCCCTTGGTATTTTATAATGTGTCACATTTGACATAAAATAGTATTTTATATATTTTTAAGATGTGAAAATTAGTTATTTGTTATCTTGAAACAAAATCAAACGCGTACAACGCAACGAATAAAAAGAAAGCGTATTGGTGATTAGCAAGTGTCAAATCGTAACCGTCAATCGTTTCAACGTGGTAACGTGGTAACACTGATTGAAGATTGAAGATTCCAGAAGAGCAGCGGACTTCTTTTTGGTCCTTTCGTCCAGTGGCGTGGTTTTATTTTTTTGTTCAAAAGCATTTCCTAGAAAAACATAGAACAGGATTTGAACGGCGCCGTTGCTAGTTGTTATACCCATCCCCAATAGCTGCTATGAGGTGTATATTATATATAATATGTAATATTTAATGATATATCGTCATGATATCAGCAAATTATATATATCAATAACAACAATACTATTGTGACAGGTGAGAGTGTTTAAATTTTACTCTTCAAAATTTAAGTGTTTTTTTTTACAAAAAATAAATATCCACAACACTAATGGCTCCCAAAAAAGACATGAGAATCAAGAATTTGGTGGTGCAACTTAATTCTCCTCAACCACCCTTCTCTTAGATGTAAGAAATGCAATTTCTGCTTTACAAGGTGAAGTTAAAATAATTGCTGACTCAGAATTAAAACAGAACTTCGCACAAGGCGGGGATAGATGGAACAAAGTCCTAGAAAATCTTGAAATTGCAAAAAAAAACCATTTATGAATTGAAAAAAAAAATCTGGAACTGGAAAATTGAGTGACTAAACTGGAAAGAGTTGCTGAGATACAGGAACATGAAAAGAAATCCTGCAACATCGAAGTAACAGGGGTAATCAAAGACGAAAGTGAAAATATCATGGACAGCTTCACGAGAATATGTAAAACTATCAAAACATCGATAACTGCCTTGGATGTTGAAACTGCATATAGAGCCAATATTAAACCGTCAGAAGACAACACTCCGCGTCCCATTATCTACAAACTAAATACAAAAATGAAGAAATAAGTGTTACTGAAAGACGTTAGAAACTACAATTAAATAAGAAGCCGGAGGATAAACTTAGCTCCAAACAGGTCGGTTTCTTAGGAACAAACAGGCAGATCTACATTACGGAACATCTAACATTTCAGGCTAAACATTTATACTACTTGGCGAGAAAAGCTGGAAAGGACAGAGAGTATAAATTTGTTTGGACCAGGAACGGAAAGATATTCATGCGAAAATATGTCGTTGCTCCCATCATTCCAATTTTATCTGAAGATAAACTCCCTAAGTAGTTCCAGGTTAGATTTGAATTTTGTTTTTAAGTTCACACTGTTAATATTTATAATTCATCAAATATTTATTATTATTAGGAAGAACTTGAAAACTAAATCCAGTTTCTATTATTATAGAATTATCTTTTTCACACTTAAACTCACTTTTGATACAAACCAGTTATTATTTATACCCAAAAAGACCTTTCTTTTAACATTAACCGTTGTACTTTATATTTAAGAAATAAAAATCATTCAACAATCGATGCTAAATTTTTCAATGTTATTAACTCATTTATATATAATTTATATGCCATTGAAGCATACAAAATCGTTCCAGGCTCAACTTTACTATGTGAACCAAATGTCACACGTTATTATGACAAGATTGAGCGCGTTTATTGAAAAACTAGTCGGTAAAACAGACGCCACTGGGATGATAAATACTATAAACGTCATTTCTTATTACTATGAGGAACGCACTTCTCAATTATTTTGTTCTATTTCAAAAACAAGTAATGTGTTAGAAACTTTATTTTTAAATTTGTTTTTATGTTTTTATTTAAATGATCTTATGGAAACAGTTTCTTTTCTACAGTGTGTATACCCAAAAACATTATGTAGATTTACTGTTATTATCAAAACACTTGTCGGTAAAACAGACGCCATCAATATGATCAATATTGTAAACGTAATTTTTACATAATTATTAATATGTTGATTACTGGTGTATATACTCTGATAACCTTAAAATAAATTTCTGGCTTGTGACTAGAATAAATGTACCAACCTCTTCTATAAATGTTTATCAATTCCATTGTACTCTTTATAACTATCTTGAATTAATCTACTTTTATCCTTTCATTATGTATTTATGCCTAAATGTTATTTTTTACAAAATCACAGAAAAAATTATAACACCAACTATTGCTAAATATCCATACTATTTTATTGTTAAATTATTGCATCCTACAACCGTTAATTTAATATCCTGTCGTATTTTCTTACTTTCTGGAAATAAAATTGTCTGCCAATGTATTCAAATTTACAAGGCAACGATAATAACTACCTACTCATATCTATTATTATCGACCATATCACATTTACACAAATCAAATGACCATTAATATTTGTGTACATTTTAATTGCTATAAATTTATTTTCTCCAACATAAAAATATCTCAAAAACCTGACGCATCTCTTTTAAATATTTAATTACGGAGGACAGTAATAATGTTTTTTTAGAGAAAATGTTTAACAATAATAATAGATAACCTTGAAGAAATAAAGATGTATGACAGGTATGGGTACAGTTTAAAAATAATTCACCAAAATATAAGGAGTACGGTAAACTTAGATAACTTTTTAACTTTCTTGGATAATTTTAATGATAAATTCGATATAATTATTCTCACCGAGTGTTGGACTAATGAGTGCTATCAATCTAAAACGATTAATAACTATATTAGCATCATTCTATCAAATGTATAAATAGAAGTAGTGGTATAATTGTATATTATGTTAAGGAAGGACTTATTGTCAATGTGGATGAAATGTTACTTTCTCAAGCTAATTGCCTAAAACTAACGTGTAATGAATTGACAATCCTGGCTATTTATCGGTCGCCATCGCTTCTTAATATCCAACCATTTCTCGACTCCCTTCAGTTTATGCTCAATGACATGAGAGATCACAGGAGACAGATCGTTATTGGAGATATCAACATAAACACGATTAACAATATACACCATCAAGCAAATGAATATACCTGTTTTCTCGGCGATCAGGGTCTACATTTGATTTCAAATACGACTACTAGAGAGCAAAGTAATACATGTATCGATCATATTATAACAAAAGGAATATATGGTTTCGATGCTTTTACTTTTCATTCTAATATAACAGACCATCACACCATTGCCCTATGTACCAAATCTGAATCTCACATTACAAAGGAAAAAAAAATCATATACTCTGATTTGACAAATGATCTAGAAAACGAAATGTGGGAAAAAGTTTTTATGGAGAATGATGTGGATAGGGCAATGGACGCATTAATTACAACATTGATTCAATACATAAACAAACACACGACCACAAAAAGAGTCTCTCACAAAAAAAAGAAATTCACTCCATGGATAACCAATACTTTAGTAAAAAATATTCACAAACGGAATAAATTACATGTAAAAGCCAATATAATTATTCAATACGAGTATAAGAAATATAGAAATTTATGTAAAAATAATATAAGATTAGCGAAACAAAACTACGACAAAAAACTGATTCACGAAAATAGTAACTGCGACACTGCATGGATGTGAAAAATAGTGAGGGAAATTACAAGAAATTCAAAATTGAAAACTACCCAAATAGACAGTATTGACATAAATAACACAACTTCAATATCAGATACTAAACCATGCCAATAACTATTTTACTTATGTTGGAAACACTTTAGCCCAAAATATTCTTAGTGAATTAAAATCTAACGATGACACCCTTGCTTATAATATACCATATCTTGCTTCAGCACATAAAATTGAAGAAATTATAACAACACCTATTGAAATAATAAAAACTATAGATTCCTTGAAACTGAGCACAGCTACGGGTCCAGATAAAATATATTTAATTGTTATAAAATCAATTAAAACAAATATAGCAAAACCATTAGCATTCATATTTAATCTTAGTTTTAATTTAGGAATTTTTCCGAATCTTTTGAAAGAATCCACTGTAATACCAATTTATAAAGATGGTGACAGTAAACGTATTAATAACTACAGACCAATCGCCTTGCTCAATACTGTTTCTAAAATTATTGAAAAAGATGTCAAACTAAAACTTAATAACTATTTAGAAAAAAATAATTTACTCTAAGAAAACCAATATGGATTTCGGACAGGCGTGGGTACTGAACGCAATAGCTAAATTGACTGAAACAATAGCTGAACATCTAGACAATAGGGAAAAATGCTTGGCTATTTTTCTACACCTGGCGAAAGCTTTTGACACTATTTCACATAAAATTATATTTAAAAGGTTACATTATATAGGAATCCAAGGGCAGTTATATAAATGGTTAAACAGCTATGTAAGTGGAAGATTTCAGAAGGTGAAAGTGGGTAGTGACTTAAGCGAACCTGCTCAGCTCTCATTCGGTGTTCCGCAAGGGAGCACTTTGGGACCACTGCTGTTCTTGATATATATTAACGAACTTTGAAACAAGCCAGCACTTGGACAAATCATTTAATTTGCAGATTATACAGCTATAATTTATAGCGCATCAACTTGGTCAGAAACTAAAAAAAAGCAGGTAATGACTTAAGTTATATTAAAAAATGGCTAGACGAAAACCTGTTGACTTTAAAGTCGGATAAAACAAAGTTCACACGTTTTAGTGCAACTTCCACCGGGCAACCTAATGAAATTCACAAACTTCAACTACACAATTGTTCAGTGATGGTAAATTGCAATTGCAAAAAACTGAGTAGTGTTCAAAGTATAAAATATCTTGGAATAACTATAGACCAGTATTTGAGGTGGAATAAACAAATTGAAACTATAACTGCAAAAATTAAGCACTTAATACATTTTTTCATCACACTTAGAAATATACTTAAAGTCCCGGACTTGAAACACCTATACCATGCAAAATCTGCTGGCAAAATCTGTGTTGACTTACGGTCTAATTGGTTAGGGGGGGGGGGAGCTTGCACAAAAACCGCCCTTGAACCTGTAGCAATTGCACAGAAATCTTTAATCCGAGTAATTTAAAAAAAAACATTTCGTTATCCAAGTGACTTGCTCTTTAAAGAATTCAGAGTACTGAATATTATTCAACAGTATATATTGAGAAAGGTAGTGGTTCCACACATAAATAGAGACATTTACCCAAGCGTCAACCACAACTTTAATACAAGATACTCTAATAGGGATCTGAGACTAAGTGAAGGGGTCAACACTGTTCTGGCATCGAGACAACACTATTACGTAGGAAAAAGGTCCATAACCTTTTGCCAGAACCGTGGAAAGACGGAAGTGTTGTCAAGTTACGGAAGGTGTTGACCTCGCTCTTTCATGACATGGGTCGTAGGGAGTCAGAAAAGTTGATGCATGCCACGGATTGGAGATTCTTACTGGATGTCGAAAGTAAAATATAAAAAATAAGAAATAATTAAAAAAAAAAAATATTTATAGATGACAACCATGAAGTTTCGCATAAATAAATTGTCTATGTTTTTATGAATGTATGTATGTGTATGCGCATGGGTGTATGCACGTGTGTGTGTATGTACATGTGTATATATGTGTATATATATATATATATATTTATATATGTGTGTATATATGTATATGTCTGTATGTATATGTATCAAAATGTGTATACGAATAAGTTTATATTTTGTTTGTCTGTGCTCTATATTAATTTGTTAACAATTATAATATATTAAAATGTAATTGCCTAGCTTGGAACGGGGTATGTACCCTTGTTAGCTGGGCAAAGTGAACATGGAATTGTATTTTGATAGAGTGTAAATAAATAAACAAAATTAGTGGCTGTCGTAAGCTTTTTACTTTTTACAATGAGAATTCAAATAAGATTTTTTATTGTGTACGTATCTGTTTAGTAAGAGTTCTAACTAATTTATTGATTTATTTTTATTCATTTATCAAGCTAAAGGTTAAAGTTATGTTTCAATGTATTTGTTTGCCGTTATTATCATGGAAGCTTTCGTCATTACTATAATAGGAAAAATCTACCAGCTATTTTCTTTTATATGTATTTTTTAATATTCGTGTAGCTTAGATATAAGTACCTATTTAATTGTTAATGTCTATTGTAACGAACCGTTATTATTACGGCAAAGCTTTTTTTCAGATCCATTATTTTAATTTCCAAAATCACTCGCAAACGAGTGGAGGCATAAAAAAAAAAAAAAAAAAATATTTTAATTTGTTAAATTTGCCATGCATCACCATTGGTGCATGATGGATAGGTAATCGTGCTCAAGATGCGCTCAATCGAAATACGCAAAGAAACAGACGTGATTGAATCCAAGCAGATCTGTGTATGACATCAAAGTTGCATAATATTTTTTGACTGATTTTTAAATTTTTAACATTAATTCTTCCGAATAATGTTACATTCATTTATTTGGGTTAATGTTTCCCTCACTGGGAAATCCAGTGCCGAGAGAAACAGTTTATTGTTTTTGAATAGATTTTAACCAATAAATTAACATATTATTTACTTATTTGGTTTGATCCACTGCATAATCGACCTCTATTATTTACTTTTTAGTATTAACAAATTACAACAGGGATGGAGAATACCTTAAATAAGGGAATATGGAAGTCTAGGCACTTACAGAGCTTATGACCTGTCATTGTCTGGTTTAAGTGGCCACTTTACACACTGTGTAACTATCACCATTTAGCCTGTGTTTTAACATCTTTATTTCTTCAATTCTTCCATTTGTTGATTTTAGTGAAGTTAAAGAGCTGAAACCTTTATTGTTGTGAAGAGATTCATCTGACTAAATTATTTCACATACTAGGCAACGCTATTTATGGGGAATAGGTGCTTAGTAAAAATCATTTTACGTAAGTAGAAACGCTTCGAATTATAGTTTTCGAGCTGAGTATACCTATTTTTAATGTAAAATTTAAGAAATGCACGCGTAGATGCTGGTTTCATATTTTTGATTCTACATTCCAGATTATAATTTGATTTCCTGCCCAAGTGCTCTCTATTCGATTCAATCTCTGGCCAACTTTCTCCAGCATTCACTCCACCCTGCGTTGTTCCAATCCCCTTTCAAACACTGTATCCAGTTCTTTCTAGGTCTGCCTTTGGGTCGCTTTCTCATTGAGAACCCTCTGGTTAAAACTTTTATTTTACATCTCTTGTTTTTCAACCATCATTTTGTTAGTGCTCTGTATTTTATAAAAAGAATACAAGACCATACATGGTTAAAAATATTGAAAAATTAATGTCTGGTATATTTTTCTCTGAATCCCATATACTGAGCACATAAGTGACGCTAAAAAACAAACGTGGCCATCTCCACCGTTTGTCAAACTGAGTAAATGAACTTTTTTTCTTTTAGCGATTAATATAACCGATTAATAAAGCGATTAATATAAAAGCCAAATAGGTAAAATGTGTGCACTGTTTATGAAATTTGTTCTATTGGTTATGTTTTTTATGATTATTTTAGTTTTTTATTGTTTATTGTGTTAATAGTAATTAGGTTTATTGAATGAATTACGTTTTTTTAAATGTTATTATTATGTTAACTTAGTTAAATAACTAATCTTAGGCATGTTTCACATTTTGTAAAATGTTTCCCTCGACACGGGACACCAGTGAGGGAACATTATTCTGTATAAAAAAAGAATACAAACAATGTAAAAGTATTAATAAATAAAATAACCACGGAGTTCCCGTAGTGCTATTTTATAAATTTACTTTGATTGAAAAATACGATTTTGATAGTGAGTTATAGTCACAATTCGTTAAAAAACACGGAAATTGCATTTAAATTTTGGAGATGACCATGTTTGTTTTTTAGCGTCACTTATTTAGTAGTATTGGTAACTCTTATTTAATCGGACATTATTTCCATGTCTCCAGCCAACTGCAGATATTCTGATTTACCTACACAATTGAAAAAATGCTTTATTCCCTTCTTTAAATTTATGTGTTTTTAATTTTCCACTTCCAAGACTGCAAATTTGTTTCTTGATAAGACATTATGTTTTACAAGTGACTTGTGTAACTGCTAATCTGGGTTGTCTTATAAATAAGCGTTTTGCTTCTATGACTCGGTAATTTTGACCCCAATAGTTGACTCCGCATTGGAATCGGTTTTCCTGTAAATGTTTATTTGTGAAAGCGACGCCTGAAAACACTTGACAACTGCTCGTCTTTTTTGTCTTTTATTAGAGCCTTCGACCAAACATGATAACATTGGCCAAAACAAATTACATTAATTAATAATAAACATAAGAACAACACAAACATAAAGGAATAACAGCAAAAAAAACATAAAATAATAATTGTAATAATAAACATATAGGTAACTAAACTAACAAAATTTCAACTCACAGAAAAAACCCACCAAAACCTGATAACGCCTATTTAATAGAAAAGAGAAATTTACAGTAAACTATAAGAAGGAAGATACAACTTAATAACTAGAAGAATTACCTCAAAATAATCAAAATAATACGGACGCGGAGCTATGAGAAGTTACCTATATAGGTTCAAAAAGGAATGATGACTATTGTCCATGCGATGATATTTCTTCACAGAGCATCGAAAATCTGTTATTTCAGTGCCCATTTTTCAGTTTACAACGCCATAATCTTGAAACAGAATGCAGGAAAGATGTAATATTCTTAACAGATATCCACACTGTCGTTAAAAGTAGTTATCACGCGCCATTGTTCTTGGACTTTGCAACAATGGTGATTGGACTCATAAAGGTAATAAACCAAAATCAGTGATCGAATATCCCATTTCCAAGATAAACAAAAACGTTTTTTTCCGAGTACCTAGCCTTGCACATTACACGTAAGGCTACTAAATACAGGGGTCCAAATATATATGTTTATAAAATTTAAAAAAAACTAAATTGAAAAAAAAAACAAAAAAATAACAAACATAATATTTTATTAGTGATAATTTTTAACTATTTTAAAAAAAGAACGCCAGGGAACAATAATGAAGTAAAAATATTTTACATAAACCTAGAAAAGTAAGATAAATTTATTGTAAAAAAATAAAGAATTAATTTAAACATAATTATTTCAATGAAACAAATATTACAAATCATAATAAAGAACAGTTTGAACATAAAAAAATATAAACAGAATTGACCAATAAACAAAAAATAAAAAAGTACAAGAAATAATTTGTGATAAACGAATTGGAAAGGTTATAAAAAACATAAGTAAAATATCATTAAAGAACATGTAAAAAAAAAAGTGATTAAGATCTCCAATGCCTCCACATTCGCAGGCATTGGACTCTAAATTTTAGATACGGCAAAAAGTTACAATCCTAGACCTATTGAGTTCGGAGGGAATATCAGGCTGGATATTACTATTAAAAATTCCCTTTTGACAATTAAGAAGAATTTCACTCCACTTTCCAAAAATCAAAATTAACTTCTCTGATCAAATTAGTCATATCTAAAAAATTCCACCCGGTCGTATTTTAAATTACCAACTTCAGATACCCACCTTGCAAGAGAATCCGCTTTTTAATTGCCTGATATTACAACGTAGCAATTGGAATCCAGGCGAAAACAATATTTTTGGCGCATCGATGTAATTTAAAAAGAGATGCAAAAATATTACAAATGATAAGTGAAAAGTTAGAACTGAATGGGGATGACTGAATTTTAAGTAGTTGAGTGAATCAGTACAAATAACGGAGTGCGAATAGTTTATATTTTCAATATGGATCTTAAGTTATTATGTCCCTGTTAATACTTTGCGAATAATTATTTATCTCTCTGAATTAATTATACGATACGCTATAATTTCCTGGGGGTTATCAAGTGAAACTAATATTAATTTTATTCAAACTTTGCACAATTCTATGATCAAATTGCTACTAAATAAAAATGTATACCGCGATACCGCAAGAGACACAATATTATTGATGTATAAATCTGTAAATAAATTATCTGTTAGGGCTCTACTTTGGTACAAATTAATTTGTCAGCATGCGTCGCACTCCGAGTACAAACACAAGTTGGTACCGCGAAACCGTCCAATTTTGCCCGCTTTTTTGCTATTATGTTGATTTTCTCCAAAAAAATGTAAGTTGTGCTTTACTTTTTAATTACGAAGAATGACCTTGATAATCATTGAATTGGGTTGCAATTGTAAATTCAGTCACATTTCAATAGGATTTCAAGCAATTAAAAATTTTGATGGCCGGCAAAATTATCTCCATGTTCCTCCATGTTTGCCCGCAACCATTATTTGTTGAACTGTAGCTCATATGGCGTTCTTGTCTAAGAACTACTTTATTGAATTAATAATTCAAGTGCAAAATTGACGTTTGAGCATATTTTCAATGGCCAACTAATAAAATATTCGTCTAAAAACGATTGGGCAAATTTACCTGCCGAACTCTATTTGTTTTCATACAAGCAATTAATAGGTCTTAGGGTTGTCAAAATCTGGTTGATAACTTAGAACAAATTAATAAATCTTGTTTATTTAAAGAAATGCTTTATTTAAGTACACATACAAATAATCCTAGTCTTAATTACCTAAATGACAATTTTTTAATGTTAGGTAGGTATTATTTTTCGAAATGGCAAAAACATATACCTATGTTGTGAGAAATAATAACAGTTTCGGGAATACAGTTAACGAACAACTAAAAAGGTTAAAACGAGAAGACACAAATTTTAAAGATTAATATAAATTATTTCCTAATCAAAGTCCATAGCTACAAAAGTGAAAAAAAATCGTTTGAGGGTGGATAATAATGGAAGCTGGTTAACTCTAGAAAACGATTTAATATAGAAACAAATTGTATACCATGCAAAAAATGAGAAATGCTTCAGAAACTATTAAAAAGCAATATAAGGAATATAAAAACACATTATCAAAAGAATTAAGAAAGGCAAAGAAGAATTAAATTAAAATATCCGCAATAATGATAATATTTTTGAAAATCTAAAATAACTAATGTGTGCAAAATCTTCATAATAGTTTTAATTTAATTAATTAATTTAATTATTTATTTTACATAAACGGCATAAATTGCCTTTAACATATATTGAACATAAATATGAAAAAATAAATAAAAAATATATATATAAAAACATAACAAAAAATTATAAAATTGCATAACTATAACAATAGTAACAAGTAGGTAAATACACATAAGCAACCAAAAATATTAACGAAATAAATACATAAATATGAAAAAAACAAAAAAAGGGAAAACATTTTTAAATATAAAGAAAAGTTTAAGAATAATATTGCGAGAGAAAAAAAGAAATCAGACTCGTTTTATAACTATCAGTCCAGAACCAAATATATCAGCCTTGTCCTCATACTGATTGCCATATCTATGGAGCCTAGGGATAGGCGAGTGCATGTGATAGTTGGTTCTAGAACTTGCAGAACAAAAAGGAGATCTGTGGCGGGTATGTCGACCAGGTACACGGAAACACCAACTCCAGCAAATCCGAACAGTCAATTAATGAATTGATCACCTTAAAAAGTAATATTAGGTCAGTTAGGATTCTTCTATCAGAAAGTCTTAAAAGATTTGCTGAAGACAACAATTGATTATAATTAAATAAAGCAGCTGGAATATGAAGTTTAAAATTAAGATATTTTAGAAATTTCTTCTGGACGCGCTCGAGTGAATCAGAATGTACACGATAATGGGGCGACCAGACTGGAGAAATATATTCTAAACGACTTCTAACCAGGGAGCAATAAAGTGACTTGATTGGTGCGATACTTTCAAATTTATTAGTAACCCTACAAATAAATCCCAACATACTTAGCGCCGCATTTGAAATCTTGTCAATATGTTTGATAAATGTAAGTTTATCATCAAAAATTACTCCAAGATCCCTAATGAAATCAACTCTTTCAATTGTTGCGTGGTTCAACAAATAGTTACAAGTTAAAGGTTTCTTACTTTTTAAAAAGGAAATAACCTGGCATTTATCTATATTGAGAAAAATATTATTTTTATTGCACCACTCGTGAATTCCAATTTAAACTAATTATTAAAATAAGGGGGGGGGGGAAAGGGCGTTGGCGAAAGAACACCTGGCCAACCCAAATGTCAACCTCACCGGCTCGTGGTCCCCCCTGCTAGATAACTGACGAGGCTCTGACGACCGAAAATCGGCGGAATAACCGTAACATTGGCTCGGACTTAAATCTCCGTAGCACATAAGGAAGGAGATCCGAAAAATCTCCCATACCAACCCGTCTGGACAGCGTGGTATGGAGCTACTTTATTGCGGCCGTCCAAAATAACTCCCCATAATGATAGATGGAGACTAAAGGAGGAAGCCTATGTTCAACATTGGACAAGAGACGGCTGATGATGATGATGATGATTAAAATAAGAAAGTGACAACCCTAACACATTTTTTCGTTTGGGCAAAATTGACAACTCAGAGGCTCAACGTATGCCTTTTAATTTGCCCATCGTCATAATTCTTGATTTAAACTACTGACAACACATACATAATGTAAACAGGAAATGATCTAAAAACCTTTGTCTTTATTATGCACTAAGAAAAACTTACATTTGTCTTTGCTATCGAGCAGTATATTAAAAAACACAGAGTCGTAATTGGCCCGCAACAAATTACACGCGCACTTTGACAGGTTCTGACAAGCCACTGAGTAAAGTTAGTGACTAAAGCTTCTGAGGGAAGTTAGTGACATAAATCTACTTTCGTCCTTAATGTACTAAATTTACCGAAATCAAATGGAAATATATTTTTTTAAAGGTTGATCATAGATTAGACTTTTTGAACAAAATGTCCATCCAGGGCAAAATTGGACGGTTTCGCGGTACATGATTACACCAGGTTTACTAGTATGGAAGGGCTAGCTGTTCCTAGATATTCCAATAGATATGGCAAAAGGACACTGCAATACAGTATACCTAAAATATTTAACATGTTACCAAACAATATTTAAAATACTGAGTTTTAACTCATTTATCAATTATTATAATAAATACAGGAGTGAGACGTTTGCTCAAATTATGGTTAATAGAAAAAAGTTTTTTGTATGTTTTTAATTTTTAGTGATAGTTTTTAACTTTTGATAATGTAATAGGTATGTAATATTTTTCAAGTAAAATTATTATTAATGTAGGTTAAGTATGAGTAATCGAAGCAAATTATAAGAACCTGCTGACGAGTTGTATGTATGCAACTCAGCAGGACTTTAATTTAAGAGTATTTTGTAAATATTAATAAAAAAAATTTTTTTTTTTAAATAACAAAAATCTAAAAAAAATCATATTGTTTCTCAGTGCATATTGTTAACTTATTATTAGACATTTCATTTTTCATATGTTAACAATATTCCAATATTGAAAAAGAAAAATATATCAATCATAATATGTAACACTGCAAAAGAGTGCGAATAGTTCATATTTTCAATATAGATAACCGATTCAAGAATTGCTATGCATTCAGCATTAAAATTAGAGAGCAAAGAAGAGAGTTTAAAAATACCGTCAAACGTGTCAATTTTGCCCAGTTTCAACAAACTTTTACAATATCATATTTTTTTTACTACTCCTATCCATTTTGTTGAATAGTGATACTAATTATTCTGAGCATTTTTACAAGTACAAAACGTTTGCTTTTCTTTTATTTATGCAATTTTAGAAGACAAAACATGCTGCGCAAAATTATCTCCACTTGTTAACAATTTTGCCCACTTGGTAATTAACTGTTATTTTTGGTTTTATCATCCTTATCATACGGTTTATTATTTATTTATTTATTATATATATACGGCCTAAGCCAATTACAACAGTTACATGAAGAAACATAAATGCAAGAAACTGAACAAAAAGAACACAAAACTATTTAGCAAAGACAAACAAGGGCAAAACAATAATAGTATACAATGTATTAAAAAAACGAAAGACCAAAAACTTTGAGCTAAACCATACCAATGCAACTTCATCCCACACTGTTTAGTCGTGAAGAGATCTACGAAAAGCCGGAAGATCTATCCCAAAAAATTCCAAGTCGTGTGATGAATTGACTAATCTACACATTTTGGACATTGGGGCATAAAAACCAAAGTTGCTCTTAGAAGATTTTATAAATAGCAGATTTTGACTTCTAGCGACACAGTTGGGAACATGAAAAGAAATTTATTGCAACAGAGATGGGACATCACTTAAAGCATTAAGTATTTTGAAAATGCATATAAGGTCCATCTCAGTTCTACGTCTCTCCAATGAAGACAGATTAAGAGATTACTCTATTTCAAAATAAGAATAAATACCCCTTTGTAATCCGAGCAACCATGCCACTTTTCTACTTTTTGGGCGAAAAAAACAGTTTATGTTTAAACAATAGCATCATTGAGGCATCACCATTATAAAATCAAGGAAAAAAACCGGTGGGCAAAATTGTCAACTATTCCCTCAATTTTTCTATACAATGTGGATTTGTTGGCTAGGTTGGCACATAATTGGATTTTTAACAAAACGAAAGGAGTTTATCTCTAATCCTTTTGATTTGTTTGTGTTTGACCATGCATAAGCCAATTATTTTTTTTTACAAACCATTTCAGTTCTGATGCGATTTTCGTAATTAAGGGAGCTTGCCCCCAAAACGATTTTTCTTTAAATGTGTATGTAGAAAAAAAAAACAATCTTAATTTTTTTGTAAAGCAGTGCAATTATTTGCTAGATTACCTTTACTTTGAAATTGTATTTTATATACAGAATCCATAATATTTTGTATGTTTTATTTTCTTCTTTAGACTGTTAAAAATATTTAAACAAAAAACATTTAAAATAAAAAATAAGTCTTCATAATTTCACAAAAAGCTGGCAATTTAAATAAATAAAACTTTCTAAAATGTGGTCGGATATTCTAACATTTTTTAAAATGGTTTAAATTATTTTTGAATGGTAAAAATTAAAATTGGTTTTTGTGAAACAATTTTTAATTTACTTACAGAAATGACTCAATCTTGCAGTTTTTAAGATTTACATTGAATTTATGAAAACCTTGACGCAAGATTACAGGTTCAGGTATAGATTTCACCATGTTCTAATTAAAAAAATCAGCAATATCCTCAACATGAGATCACACAAAGCTCCATTACGTTTGCGTCTTACAAATGACATAATAATATTAAAATTGTGGTAGTTGATGCGCTGATAACTTAACCGACATAATATTTGTCATTTTGCGTATCAACAGTGTTATACTTTACTAAAACGAAAGCGACTTCTTTTACCGTTATTAATTTCAAGCGGATCAGACACTGTTTTTTTGTTTTCCTCGGCCGAAGATTCGGAGGCACGTTGTTCATATTCGTCGTAATGACTTATGATGAATGTCTCGAAATTTGTTGATTCATCGACTGAGTAGGCACCAAAGTCTGTTGTTTCCGTGTCGCTATGACATTTTTTTCAATGTTCTCCTCTATAAGGTGTAGGTATCTTTTGATCCTGATGGCAGAGAAAAATCGGATAGATTGTTTACCAATTTCTGTGTGGTATAAAAAGTTTAAATGAACAGAATAACTGACTCGTCATTTTCAGCGTGTATTTGAGTTGAAACCCACATCAGATTTTTATTTTGCCCACTTAAATATCTATTGTGTTTGTTCAAATAGATATACAGAAATACGTTCTATAGCGGCATTATTATGTATGCAATGAAATATATAAAACTTACTTTCCTCCTTTCAACACAAACTCCGCAACAATAAAAGTTTTGACAATATTTGTAGATATACACAAACAGACCTTCAAGTTTAACTTCAAATTTAAAGTGATCAACTAAAGCTGGCGGTAAACTAAATATTTAGTTTTGCCATGGAACTATCAAAATATACTTACCAAATGTAATTTTTATGATACCAGTAACTTTTCTTACTTTAAAACTTGATTTTGTTAAGGGTTTCAGCAGTGGGCAAAATTGTCATGGGTGGGCGAGATTGTCATGTTTGACGGTACCAAATAAATTGTCTTGTTCGCAAAGGAAGGAAGCGCCAACGTCATTATTTGATTTCGAACCATCGGTTAAAACATGCCTGTGATTGGGCCAGTTACAGTTAATAATTTCTGAAAACTCAATATTAATAGAAGAAATCGATCTGTGAGTGGTTTGAAATTTTGAAAAGCCAAGATCGAGATAAATTTTCACGTTTGGTAAAAAACTAAAATATGGATAAGAATAAAATGGTTAATGGTAAATTAATATTTTTAGAAAAAAGAATAATTTTTTTGGCAGTTTCATGGAAAATTTTAAGCATATTTACCCAAGAAGTTCAACAATTTTCAGGCATAACCTGAGAAAATTAGGAGGCTTCCTTTTCAAGAAGCGTTTTAAATGCTATCGGGTTAGCTTTTGGTGAACTTAATTTTGCATATGCTGCGAAAACGTCTGATGATGATATTAATATCGGAAGATGGTCACTGCCATGTGAATCCGATAAAACCTTTCATGAAAAAGTAAAAACTAAACCAATTGAGCAGAAAGAGAGGTCCAAAACATTGCGGGATCGGTTTGGGGGAGGAATGCGCGTCGGAGAGCCATAATTTAAAGCAAATAAATAAGATTCATCTAAAAATTCGTTAATTCATCTACTGGATTTGTCATTTTTAACGCAGCCCCACAGAGTGGAGTAGGTGTTGAAATCACTCACGAATAAAATAGGCTTAGAAAGAGAAGAACAAAAGTTTGACCACCATTGAATATTAAATAGAGAATTTGGGAAGGCATATGATAAAACAAATGTAAAATTGGTAATTCTAGCTGCGCATACTTAAGTGAGATTGCCAGGAGGGGTGACCAGTATGCGCTGAAAAGAGATTGAATTTTACACAAAGATGGCACAGCCATCATCCTCATCAGAGCGGTCACATCTAAGACACGAGTACCCACCCAATCTGAAAACCGGATTGAATTTGAATCATGTCTTAGAAATGGCAGCAACTGAAATTGAAAATGAAGTTATGAAAAAGATTAATATTATTGCATACAGCACTTCTGCTGAAGATTCCATTGAAGAATTCGAGCCATTGTTAATAGCTTGAAGTAAAATATTTATAACATCGGCAGCGTTAAACGGTATTTTATTAGACGTAATACTGTTAATAAAGAGGTTTACTAAAATTTTGAATAGCTCTTGGGGATCAACAAAGCTTTTATTAGAGGAGAATCAACACCATTAGAATGGTCAGAATTAGTGTTATTACCGTCAGGAGAGATTAATCAAATAATATTTTTTTAAAGTAGATGGCGAAGTATACTACCAAAAATGACATAAGCCGGGCGAGAGAAAGAAGGGAAAGGAAGGGACAAAGCTTTTTGGGCAAAGGAAGGTTTGGCAGGAGGAACAATCTTAGCTGTTTCAAAATACGAAATATTGTCGGCAGCCATGTGGTGTTTGATACTCTTCTGTCGATAATATTCTGGACATTGAGTATTAATAGCAGTATGAGAACCTTGACAGTTAACACACTAAGGAGGTTTTTCAGATAAGCAGGATTTACCCAAACGATTCTCGGAATATTTAAAACAACGCTGAAATGATCTGCATACCGTTTTGCTGTGTTCAAAGCGGATGCACTGGAAACATAGAATCGTGGAGAAGATGTATTTTTCTACAGGAATAGAGTTGTAGTGGATGTAAACATGAAGGAGTAAGGACTGACCTTCAAAATATCCAATAATTGACTGAGATAGTTTGCAAATTACAGATCCAGTTTTGTATCTTTATAATTGAGTCGCCGGACTTTTAAAAGTTTTCCGTATCTTTCCGGAACCCGACATTCAGAGATAATATCATCATCCGACATTACGGTCGGAACTCCTTTAATCAAACCCAAACGAGTGATTTGGAAGGTGGGAATTAACACCTTAAAATTGTTGTTTGTAATAGTCACAGAATTTGAAAAATCGTTGGCATATTTGAAATCTTTAAATTCCACGGAAATAAGAAATTAGCCAAAAGATTTAACCCCTCCGAGTAAAATGTTTTTGAAGTTGTGACGGGACAGAAAGTTACCGAAAGAGATAGGATGCATCGGTGACGATTTTTCATCGATAAAGGTTTATTATACATGTACAATAAATGGACCACATTCAGAAGATTAGTAGTTATTATTGTATTTTTTGTAATATGTATGTATTTGTATAAATGAATAGATAGTGACATTACATATGTGGCTTGGATCTAAAAGGGTCGATGAAGAGTAATTTTGCAGTTATTTAGTGGCATTACAATGAACTGTTTGACGCGTTTGAAACAAATATTAATACAATAATATTACCTGATATTCAATGTTTTCACAAAACTCTTCCAATTTCAATTTAGATGGCTATTAAAAATAAAAAAAACAGATCTTAAATGTATGGTAAAAGTACAGATATTATAAGAAAAGTTATTTTTATCAAGTCATTTCAGTGTGTGTGCTTAATTATGATTAAAGTAATTTCTAAATGAGATCACAAATTATGTCATTTATAAAACAGTTTGGTGTCAATCAATAATAAATTAAACTTAAAAATAGTAATTAAACTGAGAATTAGATATCACGAAGGTAACATAAGTAAGAACCGTGTCTACTATATTATGAAGTGCACGATTTGTAAGCCCAACTTTTACACTGACTACATTGAATCCAATAAAAAAATCATTACAAATCAGGCATTTGTAACGTATATTGTAATCTGCCTTAGTTTTTAATTTAATTCCGCTGCGCTTGTAGATGGGCCGTATTTAACTTTCTTCTTGATTATGATTATATTATAGGATTTCATTACAGCAGCAAATGAATGTTGTAAGTTACCCTCTTTCTGTTCTGCTATTATAACTCCAACTTGCTTCATGCCCATTGATGGCTTTGGAGCTTACTATTTGAGGTTTAAATGCCTGTTTCATTCACGTTGTGAATACGAGTGGCTGAAAATTTATATCTAAATTTGTTATAACAGAGAGGGAAAACATTTTTGAGAATGAAATATGGAAGTCTAGACATTTACAGGGCTTGTGACATGTCATTTGCTGGTTTTAGTGGCCACTTAACACAATGTGTAACATTCACCATTCTGTCTGTGTTTACACAATATTCTTTCAATTCTTCCATATGTCGACTTTTGTGAAATAAAGGGCTGAAACCTTTGTCATGTGGGCAAGATTTATCCGGCTGAATTATTTCACCTACTTGGTAATGCCTGAAAACAATTTTATAATTTTTAAACTTATTCTTATAGGTACCAGTTAGTTTAATCAACAATGTTTTGAGTATGTTCAAATGTTTGTAGGCAGGCTGGATTTCCTCCCTTGGAAATTATTTAAATCATATTTGAGATGGGAATATAAAAGTCTAGACATTTACTGCACTTATGAGCTGTCATTGACACATTCCCGTCCAATGACATGTATAAAGTGTCATGGCGTTTGTACGAGACCAAAAATGCTTGTGGAAGGATATACGGGCGGTATCTTTTTACACATATCTGGCACATTCGATAGCACATTGTGATCTATGTTTTAGCAAAACTTAGAGCTAGGGGGTGCCTTAGAGAGTTCAGGGTTGTTTCCAGTTGGAACCATCTCTGTTGTCTTTTGATTGTCTGCAACAACTGGTGAAACCACAATAAGTTTTCCCTAGAGCATGGCACCAGGACTCCATGGCGAACTGCTAATTTTGTCCTCTGGAACAAACATTTATTTGCCAAAGTTTATTTTATTGCATCGTTCATCCTGTTCCCGTCATTTAGCCTCCGTTGAATATCTTTCTTGGCATTTCCATCCCTTCCCACAGGTACACAAATGCCTCTACCTGTTTCAGGAAAACTCCGTTCACGTTTACGATAATTACAACATTGTCAGTATTTGTATTTTGCTTTATCTACTCGAGTATTGCAAAGTTGGCCATCTCCAAAATTAATGAAATATTTCACTTTTGTTTCTTGGCATAATCATAAGTATTTCATTACTGGTATGTGACTATCTAGTAAAATATGAACTGGTTACAATAAAAATTTGAAATATAAACAGAAAAGTTAAAGCTATGTGTGTATGTAGTAGATAAAGAAATTGTAATTTTTGTTAATAAACCATTATTATTATTATTATTATTGTTGTATCAGTTCTTTGTGATTTGCTCAAAATATAGAAATATGTATTTTACCGAGTTTGCAAATAGTATACTCATTTAGTCATATTTGAATTTCTTTCAAAAACTTTCACATTCGATTTATCAACATTCATAAAAAAACCACCCCCCTAGCATTTATAATAAATTTGTATTTCTCTCTCTGATGGCGCTACAGCTCATTTGGAGCTTTGGCCTTTTGCAACATTCCCCTTCAATTCCGTTTGCTCTCAGAGCTGCATCCCTTTTCCCTTCATCCCCTCATAACGGCCTGGGTCTTCGCACTAATCTCCTTCCACTTGGATGTCCATTCATCAGTCTTTTAGGGATGCTTATAAATGAATTCATAAAAAATATATTTATGGGAATTGAAATTGAAATAAGGCTAGGAAACCATTGAGTTGATACTCTAAGTTGGTAGATCACTATTTTCAGTGGAAAAGGGGATGTTGTTATTTAAACATGGTAGAACAAGTATTATGGCAATTTTGTTTTAAATACTTTTCCCGACCTCCATAATACCATTAGTTTTAAATGATGTGTAGTAGGAACGTAATTTATGTCGCAGATGTTTTTTTTAAATCTTATGTTTTGTTATTTCATGATATTTTGGCAATAAGTTTCATTTAATATGAAATTGATTTGATCTTTTTATGATTCTGTTGAATTGTAGATTTATGTCGATAAAGTTATTAAATACATGTTTTTTAGTTTGAATTTGTTATTAATTTGTGGTATTATTAATTTGTCATATCGATGCTGGAAAGGTTTTTGTCTTTTTTTATTATTTAAATCATCTCAAACACAGGTATTATTTTGGCGGGATTACTAAATAATTTAAATAAAAATTAAAAAACCAGATGTACTAGCTTCTTCTAAAGAGTTGCTGTATGTTGCTTAGAAAGTTTTTCCTTTCCAGCGTCGATATTGTTTTGGTAAAAAACCACGATAAAAAAAATATTTAAAAAAGTACATTACTGCCATCTATTAATAGGCAATCAAATTTGTTTATCATAGACACAAACCTATTTATTACTATTTTACAGAAATTATGACTAGTCGATACTATCGCCATCTTCCGCAAAATTACCAAAATATTTTTAATAAATGAGAGCTGTTAATTTATTACCTATTTAAAAAGGTCACAACACAAAGTTTTAAAAAATCACGTTGCTCAGTGCTTGATAATACAGGTAACATCTCTGGGGATACGGTCTAGACGTGGCTGCGATAAACGAAATTTCGCGATCAACGGAGGATTTTTTTACGACACTGTTGGATATTTTTCAGCTGATTCTGTCTGCACTAGCCGATTCGCCAATTATTCGATCACAAGTCGATGCAGATTTGAGCGATTTTTAAACTGATTAAGTCAACCTTCGCTCGCTTTATCAACTTGTCCTCCATTTTGAGATTCTAAATAATCTTCTAACATTCTAAATATTTTGTTTTTTTTTGTTTACATAATTCGCACTGCAGACTCAGGCAATTTAAAATTTTTACATACAACTGAAAATTTACCACCATTTTCCATCATTTCGATTATGTTTAGTTTGTTCTCTAGAGTCACTACTTTTAATAATAAAAATACGTATATAGTTACACTTCACCTTAATTTATAATTTTTACCGGTGATCGGGTTTCGTCATGACCGACATCATCAGACTCGTGTGAGACTAAACAAATTTCTATATACAATATTTCTTTGTGCAAGCAGGGGTTGTAAATTACGATTTTATATGATTATATGAATGAAATTTTATTTAATTTAAATGTTATTTAAAATAATTTGAGTATAAAGTAATAACAATTGTATGAATTTTAGTTTTGCTTGAATGTATATAATAAAAACAAATCTAAAATATATAATTTAATGAAGTTTTACAATAAAAAAGTGTTTGAATTTTATGTATTTAAATTTTATGAAAACTATAACAGGGGTCGCTAGTCGGTAGTTCCTTCAAAAGCCATGTCCCCGGGCACGGGGGTAATTAGGTGATTTTCTGAAAGCCAAATTCTCGGCAGTAAAAACAATGTACGTATTTTTATTATTATAATTAAAATGCAGTTCCACCGAGAAAAGCCAGAAAATGCACTCAATCTATTAAAGTTAATATAACATTGCGAAAAATATCGCGTTATAACGAATCCGCACTCGCCGGGGTCGCGATCATCCGGGGTTACCTGTATTACCTTATCAATAAATATTTTTAACGTTTAACAGTTTTTCAAACTTAATATTTTGTCAATATAATAAAAGTGAGGTGAAGTTGGGTGAAGTAAATTGAGTTAATAAATAATTTGATGGGAAATATTTCCACTTTTTTTTTTTACAGGATTCCTTAATTTCCTTGTTAAAAAAAGAGTTCCGGGTTGATAAAATCTCAGTAGTAGGTACAAGGTATACTATACAGGTAACCTTAACGTAAACGTTTTTTTAGTTGAAAAATTAGACATCATCGTAACTCTTTGATTTTTTCAAATCATTTAAACTTTCCGCCATCTTTAAAAGTTTGTTATTTTGCTTTGCTTGCTGTTCCTTTAAATGATATAAATTTTCCGTTATTTTAAAAGGCAATTTTCCAGCTCCTCTTTAGGATGTTCATCTTCTTTCAGCGGATGGGTCTGCGTTAAAAAATGAATCCGTATTTTTTAATATGTTAAGGGTTTTTTATTATTTCTTTAAAGCCTATTTTTTTATTTTGCAATCCTATAAATGTTCTTCTCCTCTAAATCGATTTGAATGTTTGAAGCCATTTCCAGCAAATCTACTTCGCCAATTTCATCTTCCATCAATGAATATTGAACGCCCTAAATGCTTATATTGTCAAAACCGTCGTCTCTGATTGATTTGTCAAATTGCAATATGCCAACAATTTCATTTTCTGACGACGTACAAACACATACATCATAATATAGTAGATTAGTAGATAAAGTGAGGACACAGTAAAATATACAGGCGAAATCTGCGGGGAGGATAAATTATCTTGGTCCGACCACTCATTCAAAGGTAGCTCAAAGAAACTTTACCTTCCTAGCTCCTAAATTTTTAAACCATCTGTTAGCAGCCATAAAGAACTCTACAAGTGCCAATGTATTTAAGAAAAATGTTTGCAATTGACTGCTGCACATCGGTAGGGACGAGGTTGTCAATTTTTTTAAAGTTCGAGACTAGTGAACATTTACTTATTTGCTTTCCTTCCATTCTTTTATTTGCTTATTATTGTATATCTTGATGTTTTGATGTTTTTTCATAATTTATTTTGCACATTATTTGTAACTTTATTTTCTAACTGGATAAACCATATCTTACTTATCATTTCAATTATATTTTTGCATAATTTTCAATTGATTTCAATGATTCTATTATTTTGTATATTTGATTATGTTTTCTACTAAATTTGTATGATAAATATTATCGTATTTTATCTGATTATTTTTTTAAAGTTATCTTTTTTGGAATGTTATTATTTATTATCTTATTCTTTACAGCATCATATATTATTTTAATTTAATTTATTTTACTTTGTCTTTTTTATTCTTGTTATTATTATGGCTTAACACGGGCACAGCCTAAAAAGCCTTAATAAGTTTATGAATATGTAAGCAAGTGTAATTTTGAATTAATAAAATAAATAAATAATATAATACACAACTTTGTTGTGAGAAGCCGTGTTATAGGAGGGTTCTCAAAATTTTAATAGTGTTAGTACAAAATCGTAATGTTTGAGACCTGTATATTTTTTAAATAAACAGATTTAAAAAAATATATTTTATTACTTCAAATTAATCAGGCGAGAATGCTAATCTTAGTCCGGTATAATACATTGATAAAATTAAGAAAGGATCACTTAGACGATTTGGTCTTCTGGAACAAATGGATGATGAAAGAATAGTAATATACGTATGTCAAGGGTTTACCCTAGAAGTGCCAAAATGTCAAAAAGTTCATTGGAGAAGAGGTGATTTTTCGTAAGAAATTAGTCTTTTCTTTTACTACTAAAAATACAAATATGTTTTATTACTTCAAATTAAGCAGGCGAGAATGCTAATCTTAGTCCGGTATAATACATTGATAAAATTAAGAAAGGATCACTTAGACGATTTGGTCTTGTGGAACAAATGGATGATGAAAGAATGGTAATATATGTATCTCCCTAGAAGTGCCAAAATGTCAAAAAGTTCATCGGAGAAGAAGTGATTTTTCGTAAGAAATTAGTCTTTTCTTTTACTACTAAAAATACAAATATGTTTTTTCTTACACTTACCTCTGTAATCTCATGTCCTTTTACACAAAAAAAAAATTTATTGCTTAGCTTAGACAGAACAACATACACATTCATTATAATCATTCCACACCTAATGGTACTTAGGGCACTGCATCGTTTCATGTACCGCAGAGTATTTGATAATTTTTTGCTACACGAAGGTAAAATGATGAGACTTTCGTTTTAAGCGCCTCTCATACCGAATGAAGCTTCTCACTTTTATCCGTGACCATTTTATAGGTCCTGTCGGATATACACATTTGGGTTGGTATTCTGAACGGAATTGCGCTCGAAGAGATCGCTCTATTAGCGTGTATTTAGTACGTAAATACGCGGTAAAAATGCGTTTTCTACGCGCGCTTTTGCGTTCAGAATACCACCCCTGGACTACGATTATGAACCGCTATCTTCATCGGTATATCCTGAGACGGTATAAACTAATATCGATATTTATGTACGAAAGTGTGTATATTTGTAAGGAAAATTCAAAGTAATTTCGTCGGTAACCGGTAATTGAATATGTTAAAAAAAAAAGTAAACTTATCATATTTTTCATACTACTTTGTAGATAAAATTGAAGATTAATTTTGAATTCCCATCAGAATACGTACCTACCCAGGTGTCTTCCAAAAATAATTTAAAGGCTTTCAAAAAGTTTTGTTATCAATTATATTGTTATCAAGTTCCCAGTCAGTGAAGAATTCACTTTTCTCCTTTAATCCAACGAAGTACACATTATGTACTTTTAGATTACCATATTTCCACACAAAGATGCCAAAGCTACTAAATTACAGAGAGATTCTTCGGGTAGCTTCTCTCGTTCGGCAACAAACATTTTTTCCTTGCGTGTGGACACCGCCAAGGAGATCTAAAATGCGGTGTGCCAAGGCCTATTACATATGTAGTAGGCCTTAGCCGTGCGGTATGTGGTAGGCACGCTTAAGTGACGTGCCGGTCAGGGGTCAGTAAAATATTACAGCGAAAAACCCGTGTAAGAAGATATTGATTTATTAATAAATGTTAGTTTATTATATAGGTATTGACACAATTAAACACTTTACTGACTGTTCAATATCTACCAATTTCGAGACGTATCCGCCTCTTCATCGGGACTCTCATCAATAAAATACGCCATCATGTCAAAATACCATTACCATCACCACAGAATACATAGTACTCGCGAAAATATTTTGACATAACATTTTAAGGGATGCGGCAACCACCGTACCGGTTCTAAACATGCACTAATTGCATTCGATTACTATTCAGCGGTTGTTGAAGGATCGGTAGAGGGTAGGAAAAAGGGGAGGCCGGAATGCTAAAAAGTATCTGAATTCTGGTTTTGAGGTAGGTACGAGTAGGCTGTATTGAAATTTTATTTGATTATTTGCTAAACGTATATTTTTTAAGGCTTTATGAAACTTATAGAGAAAATGAATGATTTATATGTCCGAGCGGAAGAAAAATATACTTGTGTGAAATAGAAACCGAATCCTGGGCAAGTGCTTTCGATTCAATGCCTACTCCCAGATAAAAGTCCTGAATAATGAAACCAAACGGAGATATGTCCGCCTCTTCGTGTAGTGGTTGACGCGTTCGCCATCGATTATTAAGGTCCCGGGTTCGATTCCTGACAGGGTGGACGTAAAATATTGATTTTCAAGGTTGTTATATTTGTTGTTTTTGTCGGCCTCGTGGTGTAATGGTCAGCGCGTTTGCTATGCAAGAGGTCCCGAGTTCGAATTTCGACATGGTTGATATAAAATATTTATTTAAAAGGGCGTTTTCACACTTGAATATTTCATAGTCCCTGGACTGGTACCTAAAGCGTAAGAGTGATCATCTTGCCTTTATAAATAAAAAAGATTTAGATACGCTGCGATTGGTTTACCAATACAGTGCCCTATGCACCATTATGTGCGGAAAGGGAATGATGATGATGATGATGATGATGCTATTTGTAACATGAAGGTAAGGTGATCAGTGTTCCGCTTCAGGTGCTCGTCCAGGGACTTTGAAGTATTCCAGCGTACGGTGGGATACAATTTTAAGGAGACGAAAATATGAATAGGAGAAAAAATTCAAATAAAATTTTGGGGTCCAGATCCAGACCAGTCAGATATTCAATCGATACAAGAAACGCAGTCAGGAAGTCCACTGGATCACCAGAGTAGCGTATTGGTTGGCAATCCTCGACGTTGGTTTGCCTTTTGGCACCACACTCACAAACCGGTGAGGGTACCTTTCTCCATCCGTGCATCGTGTCCGCAGATCTCCGGTGCCGCCTCCTGTTAAGGCTGCATCATGATTTTCTCGTTGAAATTAGGCAAGAATGAATGTCCCCAGTCGGCGATTAAGATCGTACACTACATTTTATCTTCCAGCCTTCTATAATAATATGGCGCACTTTAATGCATTATCACGTATTATTTATTTATTAACGGACATTGTCCATTTATAAAATTTATAGGGATGAATATTTCAATTTACGAATAGTAAAAAAAAAGCATTGACAAACATATGGGACATCAAGACAAGATCTGGACTATTCATTTAGTACTCGTTTAAATCGTTGTAAACTTAAACCAAAAAAGTCCAGATCTTGTCTTGAGTGAAAATACGCCAAAGACGGGTCGGGTGGAGAATTAAGGCCATAGTTTGTTCTATGCTGATCGATGAACAGTACATCATGTTTCTCAACCAACGAGTTGGAATGTGGAATTTGACTTGTCCCAGTAATGATGACACATCGATCATACCATTTAGTATGCCAAACATACATATGGAGTCAATATTAGTTCTACGTTTTTGTCGACTAGAAATATTTAACATTGACTCTATATCAACAAGAATAATTAATTATAACTACGTATGTTAAGACTATACAATTATGTAGAAAATAACGCTGATATTGATATCTTTAACGATACATGAAATAATTATTGAAGAACTGTATAAATTTACTAAATCATATAAAATAGTCCTTCGTGTTAGTTAGTAAAATAGTTTGTAATAATCTGTTATCATAATTTATTTTAATAACTCACAAAATATTAATAGAATTTAACTAAGCAAGTCAATTAAAAAAAAAAAAAAATTAAATACTTAAAAAAAAAGTATTTGTGCATGTTGTGTTCACATATAATTGATGAACAATATCCAACCAAAACAAATTGTGATTATTATACCAATGTCGTATGTATTGTTTATTGTTTTCAAACCATAAAACATTAAATATATAAATAAGAACCCTTTTAACTAAATGTTTCATGTCAACCGTGTCGGAAATCGAACCCGAGATCAGTCTTACGCTTCAGGTGCCAGTCCAGAAGCGAGGAAACACGGCAGTGTAGAACCACCTCATTGTTTTAAATACATTTTATTCTATTTTATTTTTTAACCCGCTAAGCTTTTATTTTATTCTTGTATTGTCACCAGGTGGGAAAGGCAGGATATGAAAGGATGTTTCGAAAAAAAACCACGAAACCCGGACCAATTGAGAATATTTTTATTTATTTTTGCAACTGGCGGGAATCAGACTCGCGACGCCAGTTCCGCGGTTGGCCGTCCAGCCGACTGCGCCACGGTGCATGACCACCCTGACAGGAATCGAACCCAGGACCTAAAACGAGGTAGATGAGCGCCAACCAATACACTACGAGGCGGACTTATCTTAACTCAGTTTCCGTTTTTCAATTTTTTTACCTGAGAGTAGCTATCGAGTCGAAAGTACTAGTCCAGGGTTCAGGCTCTATTTCACACACGCAGAAGTGTATTCTCCATCCACCTGGACACACGATGGTACCAATATTAAAATTGCACAGGTCAAAATTTTTTTTGTGAGCTAAAAAGTTACGTTTTGTGACACAAACACGAGGAAGATAATTAACACTGTGAAAAAGTTTTCACTTTACCGAAAATGCACACGTAAAGTTCCCATGAGGAGCTGAAGGGGGAATTCCGATCTCCTAAAGGTAAGAATTTCTGGAACTCAAAACGGGAGGTGAGGAATGCAAGCTTTCCAAACAGGTTCTAGACTCGCTGAAAATACGTCAAGTCATTTAATTGTAAAATTAATTTTACTTTACAATGATTACACGCTTCACGTATATTTCATTAGATTCAAAAAATAAAGTTTTATCACTCGAAATATAATTTCACACCAACACATATTTATTTAACAGTATTTTGAGTTTGTCCAAATTTTTGTAGACAAGGACTGGATTCAAGGACTGGACAAGGAATACAGATGCTCAAATATGGGCAGAATGGTGAATGTTACACAGTGTGTAAAGTGGCCACTAAAACCAACCATTGACAGGTCGTAAGCCCTGTAGATGCCTAAACTTAGATGCCTAAACTATATTACCTTCTCTTAAATTTTCTTCATCTCTGTTGTCATATGTTAATATAAACAGCTCCCCAGGAAGTTGAATGCACTTCTTATCTACAAAAATTTGGGACAAACTCAAAATATTGTTGATGAATCCACCTGGTCCACGAAGAAGTATAGAAATTGAAAAAATAAGATTTTCAGGCGTTGCCTAGTGTGTGGGGGAAATAATTCAATTAGATGAATCTCACCCGCAAAAATAAAGGTTTCAGCTCTTTAACTTCACAAACATCAACAGATGAAAGAATTGAAGGAATAAAGATGCTCAAATATGGGCAGGATGGTGAATGTTGCACAGTGTGTAAAATGGCCACTTAAACCAGCCATTGACAGGTCATAAGCCCTGTAGATGCCTAGACTTCTATATTACCTTCTCTAAAATGTTTTTCATCTCTGTTGTAATATATATAGATTATGTCTAGTGTGGTATCATTGTACTTTTAATTATTATACTATATCTACTCTTATTAGTATTTTTGACTTATTAGTAACTAACCGCACCGCATTTTTAAACTTCTTCTTGGATCAGTTGGTATAATACAATATTTTGAGTTTGTCCAAATCTTTGTAGTCAAAAGACTTTATTTCCCCCCTAGGGAGCCATTAAGATGAACAAATTACAACATGGATGAAGAACATTTTAGAGAAGGGAATATGGAAGTCAAGGCCTTATGACCTGTCATTTGCTGGTTTATGTGTCTACTTTACATACTGTATAACATTCACCATCTTGCATTTGTTTGAACATCCGTATTTCACTTATTTAATTATCAAAACTGGAGTAGCATATCTTTACTAAATGTTTTATTATGTAATGTAATTACAATACGTCTCAACTATTTTATTTTATAACACAAATAAGGCAGCAAATAAAATATAATAATCTGTGGAGAAAAAAACACCTAAATATAATATGTCCACTTACCGTTATGGAGGTCCATAAACAAAGCGCTTGTAAAACGTCATTTATTGTACGTTGTGAATGCGAAACATATCTTAAAGTGCAATAATAGAAATACGTATTATGACGCAGATCGCACAATTATTATTATGAATATGTATTACCTAAAAGTAATCGCAATACAAAAGAAATATCACAGTTAATTTCGCTTCGTACGTTTTTTATTCAGCAAACAGTAAATACAAACATTGGGTACATTTTATTTCTTGGTAGCTCACAAAAATTTATCTTATATTTTACGCTTATACAATTTTCCACATATTAAATAACTCATTACCGAAATTGGTTAGAATAATAAATGCATATATTTTATATTTGTCAAATAAGTTTTTAGATGTAAAAAAATAGTTGCATAATAAATTTAAACAAATACATTAAATAAATTATTTATACTGAAAGATAATCACAATTTTGTTAAGAAAATTTATAAATCACAATGCATTGACCTGCAATTGAAAGTGACCCATATTTAGGATAAACTTGTTCCAATCCGCATAAAATCTTTCGAAGGCTTCGTTTTTTTCGTCGAGTGGCATAGATGAGAAGGTAATGGTGTTAATGACGAGCTGTTTTAGAAGACGCAGGTCAGAGTGCCTGCTGGCCATCCCCACGAAGGCTTGGTACAAGTCATGGGACATCGGTAAGGCTCCCCACAGGCCGGGATCGTCGCTAGAGATCACCACGGGGTAATTCTCCGCCAGCATCACGGACGCCGGGTGGTTTCTCATGTCTTCTACCAGCATCAACACTTGGTTAGAAATAGGATTCACTTCGATGGCAATTTGTTCTGCTTTCACAATTTTGGCGACTTCGGGGTGTTTGAGAAGGGCGTAAGCGTGACCCAGTCGCTTTGCGCCTAGTAGTACAGCGTCGATCAAGTTATAGTCTGTTGATGTTCCAAACCAGTTAGTTTCCCCGGCGTGATAGAATACATTTATATACAAAAGCGGAACATATGTCAGTTCTGCGATGAATTCCTTCAGAGGTTTACCTGTGTCTTCTTGCCCCACCAAGTCGAATCCAGCGATAAAATCACCTAAGCGACTTTTTATTTCCCAAGTAATTTCTATATATTCTCGCACATCTTCAGGTAACACATTCCTCGATGGAGCGTAAATAAGTCTGGATCCGAAAAAGTCTGGATAATCTTTTTTGAATTTATCATTAACTTGTTTATAAACTTCGGCGCACTGAACAGAGTTGAAAATATTTCCTTCTAAGTCATATAACATCGGTAGCGTGCTACGGAATTCCAAATAAAATATATTATCTTCTCTGTATTGTCGAAGGGCTTCGTAGAAGTAATCTTCCCATACCGGCTTATATGTCAACATAGGAGTTATGACTTGAAATATGTTACCAAACTTGGACCAAACTTCATTGATGTCGGAATATTCTTCTCTAGGGTTCGGGGTCTCGAGGGTGAAGTGTCGTGCCAACTCGGCATCGAACTTCTGTACATTCTGTTGCTCTTTTCTCACGTCTTTCAGAAGACGGAAATTACAACCGTCCTCCGGCGCCGGAGGTGTGGAGTTAGCAAACCGAAGGTGGATTTGACCTTTCCCAGTACTGGCACAATAGTACAAGTTGTCTCTGTAAGTGATGTTGAGCAGGACGTAATCGCCGCCGATCAGAGCCGTGTCGTGCACATGCAGGGCGGCCCCCTTGGGCATTTTACGTATGAACTTGAACACTTCAGATTCCTCGATAAGTGTCTTCATGTGGAAGAAATGTCCTGCAGGACCATAGAGGGAGAGGTTTTGGAAGCCGAGGTCCATTTCTTGATACTTGTATTCCATAAGCAGCGCGTTGGCCACCGTCTCCGCAGGAGAGAGCTCCAAGGTGCCGCCCAGCTCCCCCTCGCGCTCGCGCTGCACGAGCTGCGCGCGCAGCGCCTCGTGCTGCTCCACGGACAGGGAGAGGCCCGGGGCGGGGAGGGCCAGCGCCAGTAGCCCCCACGTGACGAGTGCCGGAACGGACACGCGAGCTGCCTTCATGGCGACTGTCTTGTTACTGCCGCGTGCCGCCTCGCGCCGGCGGCCCGGCATCCGCGGCTTTACACTCTGCACCAGACGGAACAGCTGATTAACGTCCAAATCTGATAATAATCGACAAATCTGATATTAGTATCTTTACGTTTGTACCTATATGTTGGAGTTCATGTACCAAGTCAAGGCAGGGGTTTTGGTCTCACGGACTTGGGTATGCGTTATTATTTTTAAAAATATTATGTATATTCAGTACTGTGTAAAGAATTCATACTAATATTATAAATGCAAAAGTGTGTTTGTCTGTTTGTTTGTGTTACTTTCACGTCGTAGCGTAGCGACCGGTCGACGTGATATTTTGCATAGGGATTGCCGGAGAGCTGACAGGTGACTTAGGCTGCTACTTTTTATCCCTTAAAAAAATTATCACTCCTAAAAAAATATTATTTTCTGCGTTGCAACGGAGCAACCTAGTAACGTGATTTTTCGCATTAGGGTAGCCAGAAAGCCGACAAGTGTCACAAGCTACTTTTCATATGCAAAAAAATTTCAGTCTCTCGGGAAAATTCTTAGTGGAATTTTTATTATTATTGATACATAGTAACGATGCTATGAGTACGTTGCCATAGACTAACGGATCGTCGTATTTTTTTCATAGCGATAGTTGAAGGGCTGGCAATCGATACAGGCTATCCAGTAAAAAATATGTTTTTCTAACTGGATTGTATATTCTTAGTGTTAAACGTCAAAACGAGTTAATTTACTAACGCTTATTTATTTTACCAACGTAAAAGATAATAAATGTATAAAAATTAAAATAAATGTGTCTATAATTATTATAATTACTTCCATATTAATTAAAACAATATTGCACCTCTGTTGAGACCAGAGTTTGACATTTGCAAAAATAATTCTTAATTTGAAAAATTTATTATTTAGAGTTTGACATTTGCAAAAATAATTATTTATTTGAAAAATTTATTATTTAAAGTTTTGGAATTCAACCATCTCTGCTAGTTACGAGTTACAATGATAAACACAATATTATATTTCTATCGAGAATGCTTTGAGCTTGTCCAAATTTTTGCCGACATGAACTGGATTCAACCCTTTTTATTATTTGAGCATCTTTAAACATCACACGGCGTGGAAAGTGGCCACTGAAACCAGCCAATGACAGGTCATAAGCCCTGTAAATGTCTAGACTTCTGTAGTCCCTTCTATAAAATGTTTTTTATCTCTGCTGTAATACATGAATCATATTTTCATGTTTAGAGTTTTAATAATTTACCTCCCTGCTGTGTAGATACCGAGGCGTTTCATCTCTATTTCATTTCAATGTTCAGAATGCGGAAAAGCGCAGTTTGGAAAAAATAAACAAGTATTGAATCATCTCATTTCCCGTGTAGTCTAGGAATTGAATTTCGAATTGAATTTTCGATCTAGTATATAATATGGTCAATTTGAGAATGCTAGTTGTTCACTACTACATAACACACCGGGACATGTGATGAAATATAATTTTCTAATGCTGCTTTTGCACGATAAATATAAATAAATGTCGATGATTCAAACACAGAAATATTATTTTATACTATTTTTTATACTTTTTGTTCATAATCTTAATTATGCGTTGGCGGTCTTTTTACTAAATGACTATTTCTTACAACCACCAATTATTATTATTATTTATTTTTATTATAATTTAATAAGAAACTACCGGTAATTAATTTATATGTAAGCCTTAAAGTCTGGAACGATCGTTATTTAAGTGAACCTACCGGAAGTATAACTAAAATGTTTTTCCCTACCATTTTCCATACCTATGATTTCAGTAGAATGCAGAATGCTGGCTACGAGCTCACCCAGATGCTTACGGGTCATGGTGGTTTTATGAGCTACCGCATCGCTTCAAGCTCTCCGAAATCGATAGCTGCCCATGCGACGATGAAACTCCTCAAGATGTCCCTCACCTGTTGATGCATTGCCCCCTTTTCAGCTTTCAAAAACAACAGCTGGAGGCGCGATGCAGAAGCTTGGGTGAAGATCTATGCGACATCCCATCGGTGATAGGTAATAAAGAACTCACACGAGAGGTATTATACATGATAAATATAGTGCAGGCTATTGGTAAAATAAACCAAAGTAGGGAAGAAAATGCCGAACACTCCTCTAGTGGAACGGAAGGCCTGTTGACTACTATCAACAGGCCGGCTTCTCCTGAAGAGTTTTGAGTGGTTTCCTCTCCACATAAGCAAATGCTGAGAAGTTCCTGATTGGCCCTCATTAGTATATCCCTTCTGATCCCAACAGTTTAGATAAATTTAAAGAAATTTAGTTGCAGAAAAATCCACTTTTGAAATATAAACCTTGTATATTATAAGCAAGGTAAATAATAAAGCAACTCTTATATAAAAAAAAAAAAATTATATATAAGGTAGGCGAAAAAGAAATTTCGTATTTCACGGCCTATTTTTCAACTTAATACATCTCAATCATTATTGATTACATTATTGTGTTTGGTCGATTCAGTCGTGAACTATCGTGCGTTGAGTATGGAGCTCTTAAAGGAAGAAATTCGCCACATTTTACATTTTTACTACCTGAAAGGGAAAAACGCGTCGCAAAAAAATTTGCGATGTATACGGGGCCGATACTCTTTCGGTTCGTGCTGCACAACAGTGGTTCGAGTGATTTTGTTCTGGTGAAGTGGAGGTGAATGATGCACCACGCTCTAGCAAGCCTGTCGTCGATAATGTCGATAAAATCATGGAAAATATCGAAAAAGACCATCATGTTAGCAGTCGTGGCATCGCCTAAAAGCTAAATATTGATCATAAAACCGTTTTGAACCATTTGCAAAAGGCTTGATTAAAAAAAATGTGAAATAAAGCAAATGTGAAAATTGGTTTTCCGAGTTTTTTGCCAATAGGGATCAGGGATTCTACAAAAAGGGCATTATAAAGTTAAATTCTTATTAAAAACAAATTATTAAGCCGAACGGCTTATATTTGACTAAAATCGGATGATTGTAACACTTTTTAAAAAGCATTGAAACTAAGCAAAAAATACGAAATGACTTTTTCCCTAACCTAAGTACTCCATCACCAGGGTTGCATTTGACGAGAATGCATATAATAAAAAATGATTTCCTTCGACGGACTACATTGAAAGTACGTGGCAAACTCTCAAAGAATTATTTTTGCGGGGTCCTTAATTGCCCACCTCCCTTGGACCTATTCGATATTTCGGCAGAGGTTGCTCATATAAACATCCCTAAATCAGCCAATATCCTTGACCATTCTCTAACCATTGATGAAATCATCAAGGCGGTAAAATGCCTGAAGAATGGGAAAGCGCCGGACAAAGATGAAATTAGTCCCGATTTGATAAAAAGTAGTTTGGATGAAATTGTTTAGCCTCTGCATACTTTATTATCAAAAATCTGGGATGAAGAATGTAGTCCAAGGGATTGGATTGATGGTACGATCATTGCATTTTACATGAAAAGCGTTCCTTTAGAGTGCAATAATTACCGCGGAATAACTCTGCTGAGCGTTCCAGGAAAGATTCTTGCACACATAATCTTGGGCAGAATACGAGCTCCTGTACTTTAGATTTTGAGAGTCAACCAAACTGGTTTTATTCCCAGTCAGTCTTGTGCGGACCATATCCATAACATAAGATGCATTCGCCAACAGAGCAATGAAATGAACTCACCCCTTGCGTGTTGCTTCATTGACTACGAGAAAGCATTTGATAGTCCGCATCGAACATCTCTTTGGAAAATTCTCGATGCGTATGGTATTCCCCCCATGATTATTATTGTTATTAAAGCGCTCCACATAGAAAGCAATTGTGTGAGGATTGGTAGCTCTTTGACTGATTGGTTTGGGGTCTCCACTGGAGTGAGGCAAGGCTGCGTCCTTGCACCGTTCTTATTCATCATACTGATGGATTTTATCTTATGCAAATCAATACCACCTAATCGAGGTATAGAAGTAAACTCCCCCCTAAAGTTGTGTGACTTGAAGTATGCAGATGATGCAGTTTTTTTTAAAGTCTGTTGGTGATTTTCAAGAAATTGTTGGCACACTGCAGGAAAACTCAACTTGTCTGGGTCTTAATATTAATACAATAAAGACTAAGAATATGTGCAAAAAATCCTGTCCTGACCTTGATCAGCCTCTTTTTAATAATAGACCAAGGATTGAGAAAGTTGACAGCTTTAAATACTTGGGAGTTCACATAACTAAAGATGGAAGCATGCACAAAGAGCTCGTAACCCGCCTAGGAATTGCTGGAGCAACTTTTAACATGGTGCAAGTTATCTGGAACTCTAGTCTATACTCGGTCAAAACAAAATGCCAATTATTCAAATCTTATATAGTGCCAGTACTCCTATATGGGTGTGAATCTTGGCACCTGACCAAATCTCAAAACACCAAACTTCTGAGTTTTGAGAGTAAGTGCTTGAGAAGAATATTAGGCATAAGGTGGTTCGATTTTATAACTAACATTGAAGTCCGAGAACGGACGCAGCAACCTCTTTTAACGAACTTCTTGAGGATCCGGCGGTGGACCTGGCTTGGACACGTGCTGCGCATGCCTCAGGAGAACCTAAACCCAAGTAACCTTTTCTTTAAACCCGCGGGCTCACGCCGTCCTGGTAGGCCGTCGATGACGATCTTTAGACTTTATTCGGTGAAATTAAGGGGCGCTGGATTGGCGTGGGAAGAGGCAAAAATGCTGGCTGGCGAAAGGGTCTCCTGAAGGCAACTGGTGATGTCCACATGCTCCACTTAGGAGCGGATGTGGAAAAGAAGAAGAAATAAGAAGTAATGGAAATGAATGTTATTTTTTTATCAAACTGTGAGATAATTAATGATTGAATGCCTCCTTATCGTGAATTTTAAAGATTATATTAATTATTATTATTCTTAGTGGTGGGGGTCAGTGCTATGCAAGCTCCTGACGTCACTGCAATATGTTATTCAAACCGATAACTTTATTGATAATACATTTTGTGCGTGTGCGCAAGGCTTGACTTCCCTCTCTTAGGTAGTTATTTCGATTAAAACTTATTCCACGAACATTTATTTGGATACTTGTAAAATATTATCGATTAAACTAACTTTTATGAGAAGTATAAAATATGAATTTATTTTCATTATTTTCAGGCATTGCCTAGTAAGCGAAATAATTCTGCCAGATGAATCTCACTACCAAAATTATGGTTTCAGCTCAAAAGTAAACAGATGGAAGAGGTAAATAAATATGGATGTTAAAACATCAGAAAAATTGTGAATGTTACACAGAATTCAAAAAGATAGTTAAATATTAATATAATATAATTTTTCAACCCATATGAAGCTGTTGAGAATGTGGCAATCTTAGTTGGGTCAAGTTATTATACAAATTTCACACCCTGTTAACTTTCATATTTACGTATGGCATTTTTCGATTCTCTATATATACTTGGTTTAAATGTTATATTTCTTACGCGTATTTGCCCATTATAGAGAATGAAAGTATGGGGGAAACAAGAGACACCTATTGTTGGAAATGGTAAATATTTACATTAGATTGGTTTTCAATGGCGAAAGGTTGAAATTTTGAAAACAGCATCAGCGTTGGATATGTTATTGTATTGTTTTCAATATAATCTTAATTTATGAACTATCAATGTTTTGTTTATGTCATGTAGGCATTAGAAATAAAATTTTAAACGTATCAACATTAACAGTGGGATAACAATTAATGATTGAATGCCTCCTTATCTTAAATTAAAGATTCTAGTAAATGAAAAACACGCGTATTATTCAAATTGATATCTTTATTGATAATCCCTTTTGTGATACATTGTTTTTTTTTACATAGATTTATCATTTGGATATCGTCAGTATAATAACATACACAAATATGGTTAATATGCACTATAATAAGTGACAATAATATATTTTTTATTATATTATAGTATATAGGGTACTAGTATAAATAGCATGTAAATTATAATTTTATCGCCATTGAAAAGTTTCTGTATTATTGTGATAACGAAAAGAGCAAATTATTAACATTTTTAAAGTAAAATTTGAAGAAAATAACATTAATATTTGCAACTTAGGTGTATTATTAGTAATGAATTGACTTTTTTGAGTTTCTCAAAAGGGGGAATTAAAATCGGTCAAGGTTGTTAGTAGGTGTTGACAAAAAATATACAATGACCCAATGTTATTTAATGGTTTAAAGATTTACTAAATATTATTTGATATGCACAATCGTAGAGTTTAATGCATTGCACTGAACAGTTATAACGGACATCTGAGGTGAAACTAAAATTTACTCGTATAATAGTTTGGTCGCAAAGGTTTTCAAAGGTCCTTCGTAATCGATGAAAAACATTCATCTCTAGACATTCTACGAAACGGCATATTATTATGCGCTTAACCAGTTATAGTTTCTAGTAATTTTTTAAATCATGTTAAGTAAAGGTAACAAAATAAAGGCTAAAAAGTAAATTATTTCTGCATTCTTTGGTTTATAAATCTCGACAGTGTTTATTGTGCTCTTTTTCAATATAAAAACAAAGTGAATATTTATAAAATGAAGGGAAAGATATATTTTTTTAAATGCAAATTACTGGAAATATTGTAGGGGTTTCCAGATATTTCTTATCAAAGATGGACAAGAGAGAAATACAAAATAATGCAGTTAACGTAAACATAATTATACGAATCTGATTAATTAGCACAGGTGTCCAAATGACAATGACAATATGTGAACAAATATTTTGATTGTCGGTAGAAATACACGTTAATAAATTATTCTTATTGTATTATACGAGTATTTATTTATTCATTTTTTAAAAAGCACTCAATGTAAAAAATAAACTTATAAAATATTGTAAAACTTTGTAATTATTTATTAACATGTCATTAGACAATACAACTTTCTAATTGAACAGAGAAATACATCAGTGCTGTCCAATCAAATTATACCGGCAAAATAAAGCAAAAAAAAGTGCCCTTACTTTAAATATAAAATTAACCTCTATAAAATGTTTAATTAAGTTAATATTCGTAGATAAGATATGCCATGAAATGTGTTTATACTCTTAAATACATTTTAGTATTTTCTATCCTCTTTTTAAAATTGTGAAATTGAACGAAAATACATTAATTTGCTATTGGACCATAAATATTATTTCACAGTTACATTAAATATTTCGACCCACTTTCAATTCCTTGAAAAAACCACAATGCTTTTAAATTTTACAATTAAATCATTTTTGTTATTCCTGTTTTCTGAATATGTGCACAAGCCCCTTTAATAATCACAATTAATAAGTATTTATGTACACTCTTAAAAGTTATACCTATCATTCAATTTACAAAACAACGAATGCATTATTTTTTTTAAGTTTTTCTAACCCAATCATTTCATACTCTATTAATATTTTTGTAATTTTTCCTTCGAAAGACAATATATTAAATGTTTTTCAATCTGCCAAGTCTTCTTTCTTATTGAATATAAATTTTATAATTAATTTTACTTTTCTCTCACGCAAATCCTTTCAAATATTTATTCCTTATTCAATTATTTATTCAAAATCTGTGGCCCCTTTTTAATTACGTAACATACGAAGAATGATTTTATATAAATTTTCAGTCCAATTTCTTATTAATAATATTTACGCTTCAGCCGTTACCTTATAGTTTTCGAAAAAAAAATATCCAACCGCCATTTTTTTTGGCATTGGTATTTAAAAAACAAGAATTTTTAGCTTGTACAGAAAAGCCATAACAAAAAATACTATAAAAATACACTTTTGTTTGAAAAAAGTGTCTTTACGTTGATATCTGAATGTTCATATATATATATGTTTTAAATAACATAAAAAAAACGATCCCGAAATAAATTCAAGGTGCTGATTAAAGTAATATTAATGTATGTACTAGTAATACATTATATCGTCATAATATTAAGATTTAATTGATGGATTATAATATAATGGTCTTATTGATATAATGTTGATATTATTTATCTTATCGTCTAATAATGACTGCAAGCGAACGAGAATTTAATTTTGTTCGGGGTAATTCACGGTGCGATGAACGCGATGAAGAATTTCCATTTCACCATGCTTTCCGGAAGGGTCGATCAGCTCCACGTCACCAAAGGTCAGCTTGTTCAAAATGTTGTAATCCTGATCTTCGTTTTTACAGAACTTCCTTTTGCAGTTGCATTTGACGACCTTTTCGATGTTGACGTAATGAAAGTTAGCATATTTGTTCCTCGCTCGGCGATTCATAGATTTCATTGGTTCATTAGAATCATCGTCAGTGTCGTTATACATGGACGGTTTCAGTTGTTTCTTCAGGCTGGAGCGGTGGTGCTCCATGTGACGGTTCTTTGGATGAGACCTACTCTTTTTTGCCGGTTCCCAGATGTCGAGTCCAGACACCATGTACTCCATCAGGACTTTATGTACGTCAATGGAAGTTTCGTTTATCAGCAGCGACCCGCAGCGCATTTCAACCTGAAAAAGAGAGCAAACATTTGACTTACTCGAAATATTACCGATTCAACCAACTGGTTTATTACAATTTTTATTTAATTCTTGCTATATCTTGAAAACTTAAGAGCTGTTCTCGAAAAATACTAAAATGCGTCTCTCAAAAATGATAAACATGTAAAGAAATAATTATTTCATTTTGTTTGAGAATTATATGCGGGTGATGAAATCAGTCTGAAATTAGGATTCAGAATTTGCAAAAAAATCTCGAATTTGTTTAAAATAATATGTTATAAAGTATGTAAGTAATATATTTCATAGATTAATAACATTTTTGAGAACGGAATACGAGCATTAAAGAAATTAAAATAACAATTATACAACGATAATTATTAATCCACCTATTGTAATTTTATGTGGCCGTGTATATTTTAACCACCTCTTCATATGAAATGGACCTTTTTCTTTGTGATTAGGTGAGTATATACATGATATTATTATATTTTTGTTATAATACTCTCAGAACAATGCTACTATTATGTTTTATTGCTTAAAATAATTATTTTGCTATTTACTAGTAAAATGAATTGAAAATTGATAAATATCTTAACAGACACGAAAAACCTAATTATGAAAGTTTTTAACATCTCTTAAAAAAAAAGTTTTTAATAATATAAAAAACCCCGCTAGGGAAGCATTTTATAAGGTTGTCATCTTTTGTCACGTCTGGTTACTGTAGTCATATTGTGATTTTTTGGGTTGATTTTTGTTTTATTGGCCCAGGCAAATTAGACCAAAAAAGATGATAAGGAGTTTTGAATCTAAACAGGATTGTTTGTTGGTATCTACTACATAACATACTTAAAGTCCCCGAGGGTGGGAGGTCCGCTAAGGGTGGGAGGAGGGTTTAAAGGTCACTTTTGATGGTCTTTTACAAATATTTCCGAAACTATCACTTTTAGAGAAAAATATTTTGCCGACAAATTAAAGAAAACAAAATTTTCTACGAAAACAATTTGTAGGATTAATATTTTCGAAGATACGAGTAAAAATAATCTAAATTATTTGAGATTTTTATTCTAAACATAAGGCAAACAACTTGATGAGCAATACTTTTCACTAAATATTTTTTTATCTCTCTTACACATGCACGTGTATCCTCGTTCTCTTTTATTTTAAACATTTACTTCCCCCTTTCACCCTTTCACCTCTGCTGTTCGCAGTTTGCTCCATTCGTTCCATCTTGCCGGGGTCTTTCGCCCTCAGTCACATTTCAGCGTAACTTCCGTCCGGTTGTGGTCGGGACATTTTACTAGTAGTGTATTAGTAATTAGTTAGCACTATGGCAGGTAGTAGTCTCAAGGAGGTATTACGCACGATTTTGGCTGATAAAATGTTAACTGGACATGCATTTAGCATAGCTGAACGAACACATGCTTGTTCAGACTGTTTTAGGCCAATTTATTCCATGTGGCTAACAGTTTCAATGTCTCGAATCAACCCAAAGCAAAATTTAAAAAAAATTGAGAAAAATAAAATATAAGACGTTGACCCGAAACATGCCCAAAGAGAGTGCCCAACATGCTTTACTTCAATAAAAAACGAAAAATGAGCTGAGCTCTTTGAAAAACAACGGACCCACTGCCATCCTATGGGTGCAATACTTTCGCATGGTTTCTATCATTTATTGCAGCAGAACACTCGGATGATAGGGATTCCCACCTTAGTTGTGTTCAGCAAATGATTCCTTATTTTCATGCCAGTGGGCACTTATGGTACGTCAAGTGCGCCCATTTATATCTGCAAGATATGAGGGCTCTTTATTGTACCTCTCCTTTTGAGTTTGAAACTTTTACCCAGGAGAGATACTTTAAGATATCCAGATCAGATATCACTGGGTCTATGCAATAACTAAGAAAAAAGGTAAAAACTTGCAGGGTTTGTTGAAGTACGAATTGGCGCCTTTCTAGTTAGCACTTTTTAATGAAAATGTAATGAGAAAAATGAAGAAAGAAATCTGCCTTGTACGAAGTTTTTCCAGTTACAGAGACAGCATTTGATCGCAAGGTTACTGTTTATGTGATTGACTATAGATTTCTTCTGCATCGCATAAAGTGGAGTGTTAGCTCAAAAAGACACAAACTGATTGCATATCTAGAAAAATGTCACGATTGTTATAATTGCACTCTTGTTTTTTTATGGCTATAACGACACCACCAATAGCACTAAGCGAGCTAAACAAATGCGAAGAAAAAGCACTAAAACATCAGATAACATTCATTTTGACGAAATCGTGGGGGTGACAGTTCAGCAAGAACAACTTCTTACAAACGATAATAACAAAATAAAGTTAAAGCGTATGCTGTATAAAAAAATGGCAACAGTAGGCATTAAAACAGAAGTAGCTGATGGAGATGCCGACATTGCCGACACCATCTACTGACTACTAATACTAACACTGCAGTTGTTGGAGAAGATATTGATTTACTTGTCTTGCTGATTGTTTTAGCTCCACAACAAAAAAAAAAACTTCAAATTAGGGAGGGGGAAAGTTATCACATAAATATACTTATCCTTGGAGTTACAAAAACCTGAAAATAATTCACAAAATATTCATATTATACATGCCCTTAGTGGCTGCGACGTGCGACACCACCTCATCTTTATATAAAAAGGGTTAAGCACAGATTGAACGTAGCTATGCAGAAAGCAGCATGTACACAATTTCGAAAAAATAAGATGTTGATGTTATCGAGTGCAGTAAGGTCGATTCTATGTTCTGCTAAAAACAACCAGACCGCTTTCATATTAAAAACTGTTTTAATCACCCCCGGAAAAAGGTGTCGATCACAAAAACGGCATTTCTCAATTTGCAAAAAACACCCACAAAACTAAAAAAATCTTATGGTACTTTAAAAATCTTTTAAACTGGTTAAATGCACAATAAGATTCTTGTTTGTAATATATAAAAAAACTTATGTTTTCATTGTTTATCGTTTGTTAAAGTCAAAAACATTCAAACTTTTGTGTAGATTTCTTAATTCACTCTTTTCACAAAATGGCTATTATCTCAGTTTCACTTTTCTATGGCTGGCTGTTTTCTACTACGTTTGATAGTTAATCTTTTTGAGAAAAATAAAACGCCTTAGAACCATTGTCAATGTATTTTACAATGCTTCATCAACGCCAGAAGAGATATCGCGAGCCGGTGAGCAAATGTTTTTGGCATTTTTTCAAGCTCATGAAAATGATTTACACAGCCATTGATACTCCGCATTCTTGAAGCCTGTTAACAAGATTAAACCTGATCTTTTGTCGCTGCCACCTACCAAAAAATCTGCCCAGCCGCATTTTTTTTTTTTCAAGTGCGGCAGTGGTTGAATAACCGACTGACACCTAAAAAGTGGGGGTCAATACCAGCTAACGATGAAACACTGGAGCCCCTATCAACAAAGAACTATGCCACACCTGACTACGATGAACAACATTTTTTGTGTATGTGCGTCTGGTTGTGAAGGACGAAGTGCATGTCAAAAGGCCGGGATAAAATGCATTTTAGCCTGCGGCAACTTACTGTCAGGGAGCTTGTACAAACCGCTGCACTATGGTTCGTCTAGAACATGCTAGCTAGACAAAATTCACTATCGAGTTTCCCGGAAATACATTTCGAATCTGATAAAAAAAACCCACAAACCTCAGATTCCAAGAATTTTATTGTCCTAAGGGCCGCGGTAGATGAGGGTAGCAAGTAAGTATTCATCAGAACTAATATTCATCAGCAATTTTGCATTTGACGTGAATACTTATTACACTGACTTTGATAGAAGTACTTGTTTATCTTAGTAATAGATATTAGAGCTGAAAATATGTACTTTTTTTATTGTAAAACAAATACACACGTTGCAGTTTGTTTTTTTTACGTTATTCCAAAGTTTATTTTCACATTTTTTTTCTTTCATTTTTACATATTTTGGACCCGGAAAGACTTGTCAAGACAAGTTAAAGGGCTTAAACTCATATAATATTGTAGGGTTAACACTTTTTCTCCTAAAAATAATAAATTTAAGCTATGGACGGCTGTAAAACTATTTTTATGTTTTTTTTTCCAGAGCACCTCTTCTCAATCTGGAGATCGGAACTTTTAGAAGAGTGGCTGAAACACGGGAAAGAAAACCGGAATAGCGGATTGTTTGCATTCATATCGTCAAAAAATGTTTTTTCCAAGAGGAAGAGATTCCGAAAGAGCTCTGAAGAAGACCATAATTGCATTTTCCACTAATTTGGAAAAAAGTGGTATTTTCACAAAAAGTGCTGCAAGATATTTTTAACAAAAAATGGAGAGTTGATTTATAAAGACTTTGTGATAAAAGTGTCGCTATCTTTACCCACTAAGCCCTCAAACACTGGATGTCCAATTTTTTTTTTTGACTAGTCCATTGACAAAATAAAAAGGAGAAAAGTTGAAGATCTGCTCAGTACACGCGACACAAATGAGTTAGTGGCTACAGCAGAGTTCTCAGCGCAATCGTCTGGGCACCGGAGCCTTGCTGCTGTTATTAGGGATACAAATAAAAGTTCCGAAAAGAGCAAATCTATGAAAGATAGTGTCAGTAATAGTGAAAATAGCAGTCAAAGGTACTTATCGAGAGAAGAGGCTTTGGCATATTATGTAGATTTGAAGTCGAATATGTATTAATCACATCTGACCCTTTAATAAACGGCCTACGAGAGGTTCTCAAAGAAAACTCAGGTGGACTGAGGTAATAAAATTAATCATACTACCTCCTGTAAATCTAAACCTGTAAAACTAATCCTAATGTTAACATGCAGAAATAAATTGTTAATAATTCACCAGAAGACAAAATTAGCAATGACGAAGATAAATAACAACAGCTAATCCTTTTCTATTGCTAATTTCAGAAATGGGTTATAAGGTTTAACATATCAGAAGGTAATTTACCTGTTTTTACATGTTGACCTTTTTTGCAATTCCTGTCTTGTGCCTATTGTTTTTGAACTGTTAGACCTTTTTTGTAATACCTGTCCTGTGAATATTGTTTAATACTTGTTACACCTTTTTGTAAGAGTTTTCACGTACCTACTGCCTATTTGACCTTTTCCTTCTCATTTTCACGTACCGTTTTAACGTGTTTTCTACCAGTAAGACTTTTTGTAATATTTGTCGTATTTTAACATCTGTCAAATACCTACCTACCTAATTCAGGTTTATTGTTGTTCTTTGTCATGTATTTTTTTAATATTATATTTCAAAATTTGAGTTAAAATACTTTTTTACCTACCCAATGACCACACTTCCTCTCATTACCCTAAAAGTGCATTAGGTAACCACAATAGGATACAAAAAAATAAAAAATCGCAAAAAATATTTTTGTCTAGCTAGCATGTTTTAAACGAACCATAGTGCGCTGCGCTAGTACTTGTATGTTCAACAGACCATGTTTATAAATTGACTTATGAATGCTAATATTATGTTCATTATCTTATTACGCGTCCATGTGGAGAAATAATAATTATTTTTTCCGTTAATAAATAGTATTTTGGCATTTATTTTTTTTATTTATTCGACTATAAAAATAAATAAAATGTCTTTTGTAAAATCTACAAAATGCTCTATTGAACATACAAGAACTAGGGCAACGAAACGGAATTCCGCCATTTTGAACTTAAAATTATTCAGATTTTAAGAAAGCCTGCTATCATTTTTACGATATTTATATAAACCTACTATTTTTTGTAAAAAGTATGTTTTAGCCGTGCACTAGGACAAAATAGCTCCAATACTTGATGTTGCATGAAACTTTGTTATTTTGTCTGCCTTGTATCTCCGAAAATATGACTTCTATACATATTATTTTTTTTATAGATCATTTTAATTACTTTAATTTATATGTAAAAACATTTTTCGCTAGGACTGATAGTTCTGGAGATATTTGTGAAAAACCGTGAAAAGGAACCTTTTAACCCCCCCCCCCCCTCCTTAGCTTTTAGTACATTATGCAATAGATACCGACAAACAATCATGCAAAGTTTCAAAACTCCGGACTTTTTTAAAAATCTAATTGTCTTGGGCATATAAATTATCAAGTAGTCAAGTAAGTCATGGCAGTAGGTATTTAAGTTCATTGTACAGCACACAGCATTTTTGACTGTACTGCATCTATCCTGGCTTTCATATTGTGGTTGTGTTGTTGTTCTTATATTTATGTATGTCAGGATATTACGCTATTATTATGTCATCGTCTTGTATGTTTCCCAATGCAATTTTTTGTTCAACTTTTACCGTCTCAGTTCTGTCGTATGGGTCAAAAAATAAGGATTCATAACAAGGCCTATAAAGGTCATTGGCTGATTTAAGGTTCTTCATCAAATTTTTATTACCTAAAAATTCTAAGGTTCTTGGGCCAAATGAAGAACTTGTATTTTACCCCATTACCCACCCTTTAGTTGACTTCTAGTCGGGTTGGAGTGTATGGAGGTACGAGGGTAGACTGAAAACTAATGCACACATGCTTGGAGAACGCGAACAAAATGACCTTCAGAATCGCGCTAGATGGCATGTAGAAGTAACATTCCCCCTACATACGCACGCGCAGGTTTGAAGGTGCTGCGTTCATCCAGTGTATTTTGGGAAACAAAAGGATGGAGACGTGTTTTAGTGAACAACGCGAGTTAAACAGAGTGCTGTTATTGATTTTTTAACTGCTGAAGTACTGACTCCTACTGAGATTCATCTTCGTTTAAAGCAGCGTTTCTTAACCTTTTAAAGCCTGCGGACTGGTGAAAATAGGAGATACAAAATAGCGGACCGGTAACACACGTATAAAAACTTTTGTTTTTGTAAAATTTTGTTTTTGATTTTTAATATTATGTTATCTTCTTCTTTACGTGTCATGTCGGGTCCCCCTGACGTTGACGATCACTTGGGAAAAAGCTTCCCTATCCTGAGCAGTGCGAAACAGCTCCTTCACAGTTCTATGTCGAGCCGGGAGATTCTTCGCACCCCTGGTCCATTTAAGGACCGCCCGGGACTTCATTTCGTTTCTCTTCATAGTAATATCCTGGGAATTATTGACCGAAGTGGTTTCCCGTTGCCTTCTTCGGCGGAATTTTCTGTCGGGGTTACCTACCCTTAGCTAGAGGGGTCCCGTTTTATGGCGCCGTACACTCGCCATTCATCCTCTCCCTATCTGCTATGGCACTGATGTTAATGCCAGTGGCCACATTGCCCAGGGCTCGCGGGGCCAAAGAGACCACTCATGGATGCTAGGGAGTAGGACTATTGGTAGTGTTGCTGATGGAATGCAACTGCGGCATTACACGGCATTTTATGTGTACATATTTTCCAGCAAAATATGCACCACCGCGGCCCTACTAAAATTTGAGCCCCTTATGTTATAACAGGTAAAAAAATAACAAATGACGCATTTTAATAGCATAGGTATTTGAAAATTGGCGACAAGTATTTCTGTGGACCGGAAGAAAATCTCAACCGACCGGTACCGGTCCGCAGACCAGCAGTTGAGAAGCACTGGTTTAAAGGCAGTGTATAGTGACGATGCTGTTGATATGTCTATTGTTAATCGATAGGTGGTAAATTTTTGTGGTTGCGAGCCTGGAAAAGCCATAATTGTTGATGAAACACAGCAGCGGACGTTCGATCACTGCCACAGAAGATAAACATCGCAAAGTCGTCGACGATTTGATTCAAAATGACCGGCAAATCATTTAAAAGCGTATTGCAAACCATATTGGAATATCCAACGGACAAGTTGTCTTTATTTTTGAACAATTGGGCTACTGTAAAAATTGTGCACGATAGGTACCACGCCGTCTCACAGACGAGAACAAACCTGTGATGGTAAGGTAAATGGAGATAAGTCAACCAATATATGATAATATATTTGTACATTCATATATTATATTTGTGTTATAATATATTCGTTGACTTATATATATTAACACAGAAACCCAGTCCATTGGAGAGGTTCTGCAAAACCTGAAGTTTGAACCGATCCACGCTTTCCTTACTCCCCCGATCTTGAGCCTCGAGATTTTAATTTTTTTCCTCTACTCAAGAGTAATCATTACAAGTCGAACGATGAGGTGAAGGCAGCTATCAAGTCCTGGATTCGAGAAAAGTCGGAAAAAATTTTTAGTGTCGAAATGAAAAAACTTATAACACGGGAGAAATGTCTTAAGCTTAACTGTGGCAATATTGAAAAATGAATACATAATTTTAAAGCCTAAAAATTATACTTTAATATAATTTTTGCTGGATCTGGCTGTTTGTTTTTGTTCTTGTTCTACAAGCATGTGTGCATTGCTTTTCAGCCTACCGTCGTATATTTAGGTTTCACAAGATAACTCTCCGTAACAAATATGATAATTCAGCTAATAAGTGCCGTGTATCTATTACTCCGAATTCCTAAAATATTCTTAATTAACGGGAATATTTTAATATTTTTTTAATGAGTTTCATTTACACTGTACCTGTATATTACTCGCAATTTATTTTTCTTGATTTATTTATTTACGGATATTGTCCATTTATGTTATTTGTAGGGATAAATATAACAATATAAGAACAGTTAAACATTAAAAAAATAATAAAAGAAGCATTAACAAATATAAGGGACATCAAAACAACATCTGGACTATTTATCTAGTGCTCGTTTAAATCGTTGTATACTTTAACCAAAAATGCCAAGATCTTGTCTTGAGTTAACAATACGACAAAGACATTGGAGAATTAAAGCCATAGTTTGTTATATACGGATCGATGAATAGTACTTCATTATTTCTCAACCAACGAGTCGTAATATAGAATTTTACCTGTCCCAGTAAAGATGGCATATCGATTATACTATTTAATATGCCGAACATATATACAGAGTCAATATTGGTTCTACGTTTTTGTAGACTAGAAATATTTAACATTGACTCTGTATCATTTTGCCTATAAATAGTTACTCTCTCTAGTCCAGTGGTCGGCAAACCGCGGCTCGCGAGCCGCATGTGGCTCTTTAGCCACTCGAGTGCGGCTCACACAACCCAAATTTCACTCTTCGCTTATTTTGTCAACGGCTCGTAATCAAGAATTTTTAGGATTTTTGCCACTGAAAGGTCAAACACGTGGTGAGGATAATGCAAACGCTGTCATTTAATAAACGGAGAAACATCATCTTACACTTGATAAAATTGTTTTAATTTCAACAGATGGGACAAAAAGTGTGACCGGAAAAAGAAAAAGTTCTGTTTTTATCATCACGAGATATTTGTTTATCGTTGCATCATTCACCAAGAAGCACTTTGTGCGAAGACATCTCCAGAAGAAATGAAATATTTTGGAATTGGTAATCAAGATTGTCAACACAATTGGTCAATTCTCTCTAGTTTAAAGAATTTTTAGTTGAAATAGAGAGAAAATGCGCAAATCTTCTACCACATTATAAGGCCCGTTGGCTTTGAGGAAATCTTTTTATACGAAAATAAATTTGGCTCACTAACTCACAAGAGAAATCGTAATTCTTGTATCGCTGATCTTTAGCTCTTTTGACTAATGAGTTTTCCAACCACTGCCCGAGTGCAAGCATCCTTCCAACGCTACGGGAAATTGGATAAAAAAATGTTTGCTTACACCCGGGAAAATTAGATCATTTACTTTTTCTGCGAAGTTTCTCGATAATGTATAAAAAAAATACAAAAAAAATAACTACTTTGAACTACGTCACAAGTTCACTCGGTTCATCAAACGGTAGAGTGTTGTGATCGATTTTTGGTTTCCGGGAAGCCAACTCATCAATCAGCAGAAGGCTGGGACGAGAACTCGTGACGTCACATGCGGGGTAATTTTTTTTTTATTTATTTAAATATTTATTGATAAACCCTTAAGGGTTACATACATTTAACAAAATATTTTCACTTTTAAAATTCAAATTCTACTGTTAATAATAATATTTTTAACATCTTTTGTAAAGGTTGCCTGAGTCTTTTGTTTAGTTTTGTCTGGTAGTTTATTGTATAATTTCAGTGCATGGTTTATAAGTCTCGATTGTCCTTTTCTCGTTTTAAAAGATTGTATATGATATTTTTCTGAAATTCTCGTATTGTGTTCATGTTTACTACAATTTTTTTCAAGTTTTAATTCTTCGTCTACAATTAAAATTACAAAAGTTTAAAACAATTAAAGCGCTTAGCTTGACAGTCCATTAACAAATAAAAAAAGTCACTGAACTTCCTCATTGTAACCTTTTAGGGTGCGTGTGGCATGAAAATCTTTACCAGGGGCCACGAGGTGCTTTCGTCGTAGGTCCCTATGCGCGGGGTTGATTTGTTAGAGAGGATTTGTCTATTTTTTCCGGTAAGAATGTGTCCGAGACTGAGGGGTTGATGTTTTCGTAATCGAAAGATTTTAAAGAGAATGGACGATAGGTCTCGCGCTCTCGAGGTATGGACCGCAAGGGCCCCTGGGAGTCAGCTCAACCCAGAATTTTAAGTTTACTTTCAGATATATATATTTTTTTAAATTAATTTTCCTCGCCCATAAGGCTTTTACATACATGAAAGTTATATAAAATATGAGTATATAAACAACAATAAATTTAAAAAATACAATATAAAGCAACAAAAGATAAAACAGTGTTTGGAAGTAAAGTTGGTATAAAAAAAGAAGATGAGTATATAAATAACTTAAATTTTTAAAAATACAATATAAAATGATAAAATATAGAACTGTGTTTAGAAGTTAAGTTGTTTTTTTAAAAAAAAGCTAAAGAAATGCAGTTAAAGGTTTAAATCAGCTAGGTACATAATGTTATAAAATACAATATGAACAGAATATTAAGTTCTATTTCATATGGAACATTTACATTGATATTTGAAATTTACAAGACTCACGTTAAATACATCGATGTTGTTAGCATATTGGTTTGCGAGCACATGCATCCGCATTACTGGTGAATTCGCGTGAATAATAATGTTTATCTTGTTACAGTTAGGATATTATATGAAATCTCAGAAAACGACGTATTTTTTGTGCTACGATTTTTACAAGCAAAATGATTACTTTGAAATAAATGTATAATAAAAATTGAAAATGTACTACCAACATGTCACATTCATTCAGTCGTAACATTGACAATATACTGTCAATCAAAATATTATGATTTGAAATGTATACAATTTACTGTAAAAGATAAATAATTAACACATTTCCTCTGTAAATATTTTCGTACTGATGTGGTTATTTGTTTTGCGTGTTAATGTGTCTGACAACAATGGAAGTGTTGCATTCTAATCTCGTAAACGTTAAAACATCTAACAGAACACATGTTTTCTCTGTTGATACAAATAGGATAAATCTTTTCACGGAATATAAAAGTTTAACATTTACGGGAAGTTCGGGTAGCCCCCGACACTTAGATGAATTGCGAATAAAAATGCTATGAACGTGACTTGTATTTACATTTTATTCTTTAAATAAAATTAAGAAATTTCTTCAACCACATTAGTAAAAAAACGGTTATATAATTAGTTTAAATTACTTTATTTTTTGGCAACACAAAAGACGACGGGTTGCCCCTGACATAGTTATCGATAGTGTCCTAATTGATCATTACAATCGTCACGATAATAATGTACATAAAGCATATATTTGCTGTATCTTACAGGAAAACCGTGTAATCATTTCTATACAACGGACCTATATAACCTGATACCGTGTGTTTGGAAATCTGATAAACCATCAGTATTGAAAAAGAGAATAACGATTTGGTTGACAGAATTGGAAGTAAAGAATCTAAGAATTTATTGAGGATATTAATCTAAATATTATGCAATCTCATTGAATCATTTATAAATTTATTGTATTTTTTGTACGTCCTTATATATACTCGAGTTGAGTATTATTCAATTAAAATCTATAACCTACTTCCACTATCTATTAAAACAATTAGTAACGAGGAAATGTTTAAAACGGCTATAAAAAATGGATAGTGGAGCTAGGTTGAAGTAAAATAGATTGTCTCATTCGCCCATACCAATATTGAATCAACTGCTCCACAACTGTATAGATTATGTTAGGTTTTTGTTATTTTCATTGTGTGTTTTGTAATATAAATAATGTAGAAGTACATAAATTCCTTGTTTTTAAAACTGTCTGAATATTTGTTAACTATGTTTGTTTTTTAAGTTAGTCTTCTTTGTTTATTCTCAAATGTAATTTCAAAAAAGTATATTGTTAAGTGTCCTCGGCACGGGAAACCCTAGTGAGGTCACATTATTTTTATTATTAATTATAGTTTGTTAGCAAAAAATATGAATAAATAAAAAGAAATAAAAAAATATAGGGTCAAAGTGAAATATGTTTAAATTGCGATTTTTCCTTGCAATATTTCACTAATCCTGGAGTAGCACATTAAGCAAAACACTTACTTTTATGTAAAATATGATCGGAATACGCTGAGTTCAGTTAACTAATGCGGTGTCCTATGCACCATCGGATGCGGATAGGGTTATGATGTTGAAGATTCTTCTGAATTGTTTTTCCAAATATAAAACGCCTAAAAATCATCCTTTTTAGGTCGGATTAAAAAAAGGGAAAGCCTTAGAATATGTTTATTTTTCGTTTTGTGACTTACTTGAATTGTCGATGATCTTAATGGCTTGCAGCAAATATCATCACTGACGCAACCTCCACACAAGCGGGGGCGGAAAAGTCGACGGGATACGCAGGGTCCAACACGAAGGCGAGAGGGCTTGGTTCTTATTGTAGCCTTGCAAGCGTGTCGTCTCTGCAAAAAATATACTTTTATAACGACATAGAAAAATAACAACGCATCGCTCTTATTGGTATTATAGGATCCTAATGAAGAAATACAACTCACCCGTCAATTTTAAAATAGTCACGAAATAGAACTATAATTGCATATACATTTTTTTTATTACTCTACCATGTGAATTTTATTTTTAACAAAATAAGTTTAAGGGCCTTCCTTACTAAGGCACAAGATAATGTACAGTTTTCAAAATTTAATTTATACATTTTTCACATGTCATTTAGTTGTTTTATCTTGTTTCTTCTATCTAATTTAGCTTGTTTTTAGATTTATTGATTGATTTATCTTCATCAGTTTTTTGTTTTGCTTTGGTTTTGGTTTCAATTGACAGAATTGTTGAACAGTATCAGTAAGTCATATCGGTCGATGTAAAAACTGCAGTCTTCGGAGCCATTTTAGTTTTCATACTTATCTGATATATACATTTAAAAAAAAATCTCAATGTCCCCTTTCGCGTGACAAGAAATAAGTATTTGTTCCATCTGCCAGTCTGTAGCACTAACTATGCACAACACTCTTTCCTCTATCGTTTTTACTCTAACTATAATGCTTTTTTTCATCCATAGATATATTTTACATGCCCCTTAATTTATTTAAAAATATATTAAGACTCCCTATTTCTGGCTGCGATACGATCCCACTTACTATTTAATGATGCTTACACTTACACACACCTGAACACTTACTCCTACACTAATACATATAAACACTGACTCTCATACAAATGCATATAAATACACCCTTTTTTTGTAACACAATTTAATTTAATTAAAATTAAATTGTGTTACACAATTTAATTTAATTTAATTGCTGGTCTGTCTTTAAACTGTATTTTTTTTAATGTTAGTATATCATTGTCGACTGTTTGTTTCATTAAAATAAATGAATTTATAATTTTCTGCTATTTGAAAGTCTTTGAGAAACATTGATTAGAGTTTTAAGTCTATGGTGAAATGAGATTTGCAAGTATTCACATATGTTGAGATGGCCAGTATCTATTTTGGATTTTTACTTAAACAAAGCAATTTTTTCAATATTTCGAGGAACGGGTGTACGTTTGTCACTGAGGTATATCTATATATTGCCAATGCAGCCCTTGCTAATGCACCTATATCTCGTGTACTGCCTTTTGTCTGCATTCTTCTTCCTTCAAAAATGCATCCAAACGGTTTTTGATCACGGGTCGTACATTCAAACTCCGCTCCGCCACAACTTGATTTACAATAGTGATTTACCACTCGTTGAAAATGTTTGGGTACATCTTACGGACCCAAATATTTAAATTTCCGAATTCAACAAAACAATGATATTTATTTATTAATAGTAAAAAATATTTAAAAATGTAGATCGTATATATTTGTAACTAAGGTGGTTTATTTTATCGGGGGTTGCATTTCGATAATACGAGTACATCATTACTGATGTCGCTATTACGTTGCAATATTTTGTATCATTTCTTCAAATGGAAAAGGAAGTGATCTCGATATATTGTATGATATTTGTATTCTTCATTATCACAATATTGTCAGATCGACTTTCACGCAATTCCACATCAAAGATTTTTTCATTGAAAAATAAATTCAAACGTTTGTATCTCTGGTACATTTATTTAAAATTGCAGTTCTTCGAAACGTTTTAAAATACATTTACGGAGTTTATCTTATATAACTACATTCCAGTAGTGTTTATTGCGTAAAGGGACATTATAAATAAATCAATAAAATATTGAAATATAAGGGATGTATTAAAAATATCAACAATTATTCCCATGTTCATCGCGTTTGGAATACATAAAAAGGTTTTGTTGAAAAGTGTGCCATTTTAAATTTATAAGTCATAAAAATTACGGACACTTCTTCTTTGCAAATTATACTCTTAAGTTTTTTGACAATAAACCAAATCAAATAAAATTTTATAGTGTTTGCATTTAGGTATATTTTTTTTAATAGATATTTAAAACCTTTTAATTTAAAATATTTTTTAATTTGTAATTTTGCATTCGCAAAAACGGTAATTGCTTTGGCGACGCCCCTAATACGTCACAATTTATGTTAATTTTGAACTTTGTTCCTAACCTCTCAAATTTTTGTAGAACATCATTACGAATCTTGACGTCACAGTTATTAATTAATGTCGCGTTTTTCTCTCACATTTTAACAAATTGTGGATGTGTTTCGTCAATAATTCGTCGGATCTGCGTTTTGAGCTCCGGAATTATCTGCATACATTTTTCCCTTCAGAAACCCTTAAAGAAGTCCGGAGGTGTCAGATCACACGATCTTGGTGGCCAGTTAACTTCTGCCCGCCGCGAGATACTCGTCCTGGGGTGATATTTCAAACGCTCTCGCGGCCGTAGAAAACACTTTTATCTTGCGTATTTATGTATAATACAAAATAGGAGAGATAAAGGTGTTTTCTATGGTAGCGAGAGCGGTTCAGAATAGCACCATTGATAATTTTGTCTGCAATAACTGCATTGTTTCTGCCGCAGGGTGGCAGGTTGCACCATCTTGTTGAAACCAAATGTCATCAACATCAATTTCATCCAGCGCAGGCCGCAAAAAGTAAGTTAACATGTCGTGATTACAAAGACCATAGCCGGTAGTTGCTTGCCAATTGCTGCGTTCTCAAAACAATACGGGCCAATGATTCCGCCAGTCCAAAATTCACAGCACACGGTCACACGTGGTGGGTGCATAGGCTGCTGATGGATCACTCTTGGGTTGTCGGTCCCCCGAATTCGACAGTTCTGTTTATTGGACGTACCCATCAAGTTGGAAGTGCGCCTCATCGCCAAAGATGATTTTTTGGAAATATTACCTAATATTTCCAAAAAATTATATAATATATTATTAATTTGTTGATGCTCCATTATCAAATTGACGGATGGTCGGCGTTTAGCATGGTATGTTGATGTTGTGTTAATTGAATCTTGTAAGCGTGCATGTGCAGGTCTTTAGTCAAAATTTGTCGCAAAGAGCTTCTGAAGACGTTTATTTGTCAACAACGATGACGAATGGAGGTGGGTGATAGTTCGTGTACACTTTCTCTAACTGCCACGACGTTTCTAAGCTATCGACCGGTACAAGTACGGCCATCTATTCTTACATCCTATACGAAAATAAAAGTTTCAATTTTATTAATTAAATTCTCCACAGAGGCTCGAAATGGTGCATAATGATGACCAAGCATTTTGTGACATTTTCAAATCATATTTGTAAAGTTCTTACCATTTTGGTAGTGAATTTTCACAATTTCTATGCGTTGCTCGACTGAAAAACGCTGCATGACTTCTTACAGCTGCAAAATATCCACGTTCTATGTTTGACACAACGAAAATTATTCTAAATTCACTCAATACTAAAATGAATGTGATTATAATTACATGGTTTTATAATAAATAATATCAAAATGCGATATTAAGAATAAAATTAACTTCACGTCTTTGTTCACTCTGGAGGATTGCAGGACAATAACTGACCTAATATTTTTATATAAAACCATTCATTCTAAATTTGATTGTTGCGAACTCCTGGGTTTAATAAATATTGATATACCAACACGTAGAATAAGACGAAATACTATTTATTATTGTCACCTTTCTCAAACCAACTATCTTTGTCACTCAACTATAACGCGTGTACACACACTAGGAAATGAATGTACCTCTCATATCGACATTTTTAACTCGAGTCTCTGTGAATTCAAATCATCTCTTTACAAATATTTTGTGAAGTTCTATAGTAACGATTAACGAATTATTTGCAAAAGCTCTTATGCTAACGATCTGGTGTTAACTCATTTTATAAACATATATACCGACTTTTTTATATCTTTTGTATGCTGACATACTTGTATATATAATTTTTTTTCTTGTTATTTTTCTTTTTCTTTTTATACCCATGTTTTAGTATGTTTTTTTCAAATTTTGTTAAATAACTAACTCATTCTATTGTTTTATTTTAAATATTGTAAAAGGCACCCGTGCCGTATAATAAATACATTTTATAAAAAATAAAAAAATATTATTAGACACCATTTTAAATAATTTAACAATAACATTATTTCATAAACAGACTTCCAAGATAACATCTTTAAAATATTTAAGTAACAATATGTGTTTAAAAAAATAACAATCTTCTATACCATTGACGAAGCCATTTTTTCAACCTATTTAAATACCTTTTTTCTTTTATTTTACGTAATGGGGAACGTTAATGTAAATATATGTATTAAAAATAAAAGAATTTGAGATGAATGAGTCACTCAGATATCAACATAATACAAAAATTCCTAAATTCCATACAAGTCATTGTCAAAATAGCTTTGTCTTCAAAGGTGTAAAAAATATAATAATCTTCCCAACGAACCAAAAAATATTGATAATAATATATCAATAAATAAATTAAAAGTAAATCTAAAGAAATTATTTGAACACGTGTAAAAACTACATTAAATTTTTATTAGTATGAATGTATTATTGTTTTATTTTTTTCTCATGTACTCATATTTAAAATTATATATAAACTCTTATAAATAAACAACTACAACAGTGTAAATTACTCTCCAAGCACAAGAGGTAGTCTCTTTTTTTGGAGAGTTACAGTGATAACATTTACTAGATGTGTAAAAGTAGATATGTATAGAAATAAAAAAAACATGTTCCATTTATGAAATTTATTTATAAAAAATTTTTTTTTTTTTAAATTTCATATTAAACATGTATTGAGTAATAATTTTTTATTTGTATAAACCGAAAAACAATGCTTCTATACTAAAACTATAATGGTGAAAATGTGTTTGTTTGTTTGAGTGTCCTTCATGTCTCAACAGAGCTACCGATCGACTTGATTTTTCGTACTAAGATACCCGAAGAGATGGTTAATAAAATAAACCATTTACTTTCCATAGCAAAAATTAAGAAAGTACACTAAAAAATAATTAAATGAGCATTATTTGAAAATAAATAGGCGGTAAGGTGGAATGTCAAAAAAAAAACAGTTTGAAAATAATTCTTGAAATTTCTATTCCTAATTGATTTGATTTACCTATGGTAACTTTGTTTTTTTTATCCTTTATTAAGGCTTTCAACCAAAACACGATGACATCGGACAAAAACAAGTTACATGGATTTAAAAGTTATAAAAAACATAAAAACAACACAAACAGAAAGGAATACAATATGGACACAAACAATAAGGACAATAACAGGATACAAAAAAAACTTTTTTTTTTAGAAAAGGGAAAAGAAATATTTGTGTTCTTACGATTTATTCGAATATTTTAATTTTGTGAGCCGTTTTTGACGAGTTGTAAATAACTCACTATTAAAAAATGGGAACAAAGTTGAGCTAGAGCGGGAGCGAACCTTGGACCTTTGATCCGTGAGTCCGTGACACTAGTCACGGGACCACAACCCTAAATATGTACAAAAATTAAATAAAATCATAATTGTAGTAATAAACATTGAACTTTACTAACAAAATTCGAACGTAAATTGAAATAGGCGCTAACAGAAAAAAACCCACCAAAAACCCGATAGCTTGGCGGAAAAGAGATACTTTTTTGTTTTGGATTTGTTTAAACATTTTTTTTTATTAATACTTTTCATAAAAGGTACATGTTTTTTAAAAATTTTATACGTATCTACTTTAACACATCTAATGAATGTTATCACTGTAACTCTCCAAAAAAAGAGACTAACTCTTATGCTTGGAGAGTGACTTACACTGTTGTAGTTGTTTATTGTTTATTATAAGCTTCTCCCATTTGGTCTCCATTCAACAGGACTCATATTGACCGTATCGAGTCTGTCCAATACCGTTTTCTAAGAAAAGTGGTATGGTTGCTCGGATTACAAAGGGGTAATTATTCTTATTTTGAAATAGAGCAATCTCTTAATCTGTCTTCATTGGAGAGACGTAGAACTGAGATGGACCTTATATGCATTTTCAAAATACTTAATGCTTTAAGTGATGTCCCATCTCTTTTGCAATCAATTTCTTTTCATGTTCCCAACCGTGTCACCAGAAGACAAAATCAGCTATTTATAAAATCTTCTAAGAGCAACTTTGGTTTTTATGCCCCAATGTCCAGAATGTGTAGATTAGTCAATTCATCACACGACTTGGAATTTTTTGGGATAGATCTTCCGGCTTTTCGTAGATCTCTTCGCGACTAAACAGTGTGGGATGAAGTTGCTTTGGCATGGTTTAGCTCAAAGTTTTTGGTCTTTCGTTTTTTTAATATATTGTATACTATTATGGTTTTGCCCTTGTTTGTCTTTGCTAAATAGTTTTATGTTCTTTTTGTTCAGTTTCTTGCATTTATGTTTCTTCATGTAACTGTTTTAATTGGCTTAGGCCGTATGTATATAATAAATAAATAAATAAGAGTTAATATAATTTTAAATACGAGTACATGAGAACAAATTAAAAACATAGAATATATAAAGAAAAAACATAAAATATTAATACATTCATACTAATTAAAATTTAATGTAGTTCACGGGTTCAAAAAATTTCTTCAAATTTACTTCAAATTTATTTATTGATATATTATTTTTAATAGTTTTTAGTTCAGTGGGAATTTTTTTTTTTTTTTTTTACAGCTTTGTAGCAGGATTATGAATCTGTGAAAAGAATAACGATGTAAAGTCTCCATAGACTAATGGATCATCGTATTTCTTTCATAGCGATAGTTGAAAAACCAAGCTGCTTTCGATCTCGATAAAATATATCATATCATTTTATTGGGAAAATTCGTATTGATAAACAAAAACTCTTATTGATAAACTACACAACTTATTAATCAACTTGATGATTTCTCCGTAATGCCTTGTGAGCGAAGCTAGTAAATTATACAAATTAACCGTCTTCAATTCGCGACAGCCAAAAGTTTTCGCAGTATTAATGCAATTGATATATTTGAAACTAATGGTACGTATGGCACTTCAGAAATACACAAATTGCAGCCTTTTTGAATAATATATTTAAAAGTAAGACTTTTGGTAGAAAATAAGGCCTGTTTTCGAAAAAACAATAAACAATTCATTTATTTTAATGAACAGATACGTAAATTATGACGCAGATGTACAGTTTCGAGACTTCAGGTGTTGTTATTTAACATAAGGAATAGAATAATCATAAATGAATTAGTCACTAATCACTTGTCACACGCTTATTTTGATAATTTGTAAATTTAATTCAGTTACTGTGATCAGTCTGATGACTAATGTCGATCATGATTATTTTGATGCGCATAACTTGATCAATTTTCAGGCTCAATGATATACCGCACAATTCTTAAAACTAAAAAAATTGTTACTTTTTACAATATTTCAGTTGGTCCACAAAAGACTGGATGTTTGTAGACAAAATACTGAATTTCACACCTTCAGGAGTCATTAAGATTAATAAATTAAAACAGGGTTAGAGAATACCTTTAAGAAGAGAATATGGAAGTCTAGTATGTGTAATAATTAAGTCAGATAAATCTCTTCACAACAATAAAGGTTTCAGCTATTTAACTTCAGTAAAATCAACAAATGGAAGAATTAAAGAAATATGGATGTTCAAACATTTGCAAAATGGTGAATGTTGCACAGTGTGAAAAGTGGCCACTCCAGCTAATGACAGGTCACAAGCCCTGCAAATGCCTAGACTTCCATATTCCCTTCTTTAAGGTATTCTCCATCCCTGTTGTAATTCGTAAAGGTAAATTTTTCTTATCTTTATCTAGCAAAGGTGAACTCATCAAACCCCTGTCCACACCCGTTGGTGCATAGGACACTGAATTGGTACACTAAATGCAACGTATATTGATCACATGTTTCACGAAGGTAAGGTAATCAATCAGCCTTACGCTTCGGGTGCTAGTCCAGAAACATGAAGTATTGCAGAATAGAGCCACATTTTAATAATAATTTCATGTTGACATACCTAGGAATCGAACCCGGGATCTAACGCGTCAACTACTAAATTACGAGACGAACTTGTCTCCACTGTGAGAACGGCCTTCGAGTCGACAGCGCTCGTCCAGGATTCTGGTTCCATTTCATCTATAGAACTGTATTCTTGATCCGCTCGGACACACACTAGTGAAGTTAGCTCGGTACATTCAGCTCGCTGCTTATTATGATTGTAATAATTTGTCATTTTCGCCAGTGCAACATTGCGTGTAATATGAGATCAACTTTTATATTTATATTTACTCCTATGTTTTGTTTACTGTATTGGAAACTGTTTTATCGTTGGACTATTATATAATAACTTCCTACATTTTCTAATCTATTTTCTCATGTAATTTCCTTTTACTCTTGGTAAACTGTATAATAATAATACATTTTATTCCAGTAAAATAGCTAAATAGTGCAGAGTAAGTTCTATTATATTCGAATAGAATTTATGTATTTATTATTTTTTTTATTATAAGCAAAGATCAATAATAAAAACAATGTGACTCACTGGGGTTACCCGTGCCGAAGACACTTAACAATAATGTGTACTTTAAAAAAATATTTTTACTTGTTAAAATAAACAAAGAATACTTAATATACAGAGATAATTAACAAAATATATGCAGACAGCTTTAAACACTAAGTATGTAATAACATATTACAACAGAGATGAAAAAAATTTAAGAGAAGGTAATAAAGAAGTCTAGGCATATACAGGGCTTATGATCTGTCAATGGCTGGTTTAAGTGGTCATTTTACACACTGTGTAACATTCACCATTCTGCCTATATTTTAACATCTATATTCCTTCAATTCTTTCATATGTTGATGTTTATGAAGTTAAAGGGCTGAAACATTTGTTTATGCGGGTAAGATTGATCTAATTGAATTATTTCGCCTACATACTAGGCAACGCTTAAAAATAGTATTTTTTCAATTTCTATACTTCTTCATAGACCAGGTGAATTTATCAACAATATTTTTATTTATTTATTTTTATTTATTGACACTTTGTATACATATACAATAAATATACATATAAGGGCGGGCATATTGCCTTAAGGCAATTTCTTCCTACCTACCCAAACTGTTCAGTTTGAGAAAATTATAAATATATGGACATATTGAATCTTACAATTTTATACAAAAATTAAAAGCAAAGATTAACAAAAATAAATAAATGTATGTTTCAAAAATAAAAAAATGTAATATTGTGAGTTGTCCAAATTTTTGTAGACACGGACTGGATTCAACTCCCTGAGGAGTTGTTTATATTAACATATTGAAGAGAACATAAGAATTGAAGGAATATAGATGTTCACATATGGACAGAATGGTGAATGTTACACAGTGTGTAAAGTGGCCACATAAACCAGCCATTGACAGGTCATAAGCCCTGTAGATGCCTAGACTTCTATATTACCTTCTCTTTAATGTTCTTCATCTCTGTTGTAATATGTCAATATAAACAGCTCCCCAGGAAGTCGAATCCAGTAATTGTCTACAAAAATTTGAACAAACTCTTAATATTGTTGACTAAGTTTGTAAGTTTATATTAAATTTATGTACACGTATATTATTTATATTATAAAACGTACAAAAAAGAACAAAAACATTTTTAAACATATTACAACTAAGATGAAAAACATTATAGAGAAGGGAATAAAGAAGTCTAGCCATCTACAGGACTTGTGACCTGTCATTAGCTAGATTAAGTGCCCGCTTAACACACTGTTTTACATTCACCATTCTCCCTATATTCGAACACCTATATTGCTTCGCTTCTTCCCTGTGTTGATGTCTATGAAGTTAAATAGCTGAAACCTTTATTGACGTGGGTGAGATTCATCTGATTTAATCAATTCGTGAAATAGATAAAAAAGAGAAAAGGAATATAGATTTTCGAATATAGGCAGACTTGTGAATGTTACACAGTGTGTAAAGTGGCCACTCAAACCAGTCATAAGCACTGTAGATGCCTAGACTTTTATTCCCTTCTCTAAAATGTTTTCCATCTCTGTTGTAATATATAATTATTAACAGCTCCCTAGGGGGTTAAATCCAGTTCTTGTCTACAAAAATTTGGTCAAACTCAAAATATTGATGAAAAACTGTAGAGAAAACTTACATAATATGTATGATATATTGATAAAAAATTCAAAGAATAAAAACCTGTTTAAAAATTTAAACTAAAGTACAAAATTAAAATTAAAGCATGTTATTATTGTTATTTTATTTTAATATTGCTTAACATACACTTAATTTATCCAATTCTTTATTGTTTCTATATATATATATTATGATGAAAAATAATTATACGCCTTTATTTTGATGACTCGAAATATATGAGAATGCTGAAAATAAATAAAATGTAAAAACGAATGTAATGTCCAAAAAAAGCGACCCAGAGGCTAAATAAATACTTCAAAAGAGATGTGGAACTTTTCGAAAGGAGGGAATATGAACGTCAAGTTTTTTTTATAAAAAGGTACATGTAATTTCTAATAATGTAAAAAATACGAAATAAAACAAGTTTAATGTTTTTTTTTCATGTGCCAGTATATGTTTAATTTGAGGGTACTTACTTCTTGAAAATCCGGCGAAATCCATCATTCTTAATTTTTAGCAAATCATAAAAAACTGATACAACACTTAACTTCAACTTTTTTTTAGACTTTATTTTTTTATTATAATCAGTAAATATTTTATACGTAAGCAGTGATGACATAAGCATGATTATGTCAAGAAACAGTAGTGTTATAATAAATTTAATTTTATACATTAGCAACTTTGCAATACTTAAATAGAGGTTGCCATGTTTGCAACAAAGCCGATTATTTAAAAGTCAAGTCTTACAAATTAAACCGTATTTTTGACTGACAATGTTAAAATTATTGTAAACAATTGTATTCCGAATAAGTTTTAATAAATACCTCATTTTTTTTCAATTTTGGATTTTGCCGGGTTTGCAAGTAGTACCCTCAATTAATGATTAAATAAATAAAAAAGTGTAGTTTAGGCCTGGGTGTTTTGCAATGTTGTGCACCATTAGAGAGCTCTCATTACACCGCTGAGTTATTGTATCGTCGGCGTCACACGGCGGAAATTTGAAATGCTATAGGGTCAAAGAGTAAACTTTTCGAGAGAACAAAAAGATCATTAAAAAAAACGTATTTCCTGTTTTTTCTAATGTAATTTTAATACCAATTTTAGTTTTCATATGAACAATTTAAAATCAAAAGAATACAGTTTATTTTCAATTTTCTTTTCACCCTTTTAAATAATTAACACTTTGACCCTTACAATATTTTTAATTACCGTCGAGAATATATTTTTGAGTACTAAAATATAAGGAATTATACACATTTACTTTAAATTTATAGGTAATAAGTTATGTTAATATCTCATCGTCAAAAGTACTCTCCAACGAAAGATCTATTTTTATAAAAATGTTTTAATTTCATTTATTTATTTATTTTCAGCTCATTAACAGTAAAAGATATCACATTATACATACAATTCGAAAAATAAAAAATGACGACACAAAACATTTTTAACCACCAATAATAACACAACAAAAATAAAAATGTTCAATAGACCAATATTTGATTGAAAATATAAATAATTAATACAATTTATTAAAATTTAAATAAAATATCAATAATTTATAAACAGTTTCGCTATAGAAACATTTTTGTTTATCTATAACAATAATTTAAGTAATAAAAGTTACAAAAAAGATAAAGCTACGATAAATTATATGGAATAATAAAGGTATTTATCAATTGACGTATTTATTTCACAATTTTAAAATGTACAGAGGTTAATTGTTTCAGGTCCCGACTAGCAAGGAAATTCATGTGTTTAGGCAGGACCTTCTTTTTTACATGTGTTTTTTTTATTAGATGATGTTTTAAAAAATTAAATGATAATAATACTAACAAAAAAGAAAAATAAATGTAAATTGCAAAAAAAACATACCGATAATAATAAAACGTGAAGCATAAATATAAATTAGAAAATGTAAAAAAATATTGGGTATTAAATAACTCAATATAAATGCAAGAAATATAATATTAGAGGCATGATTGTAATTTTTTAGTCAAAGAAGTTATATATTTGTGTGGACCATCACTAAATACATCAATATCAAAATCCTGATTTACATCTGTTGTTTTCTACTATGATATTTTATTTTATTTTTATTTTTATTTTATTTTTGCACCACAACAGGCCAGGAGGCCCAATTACAGCGGTGAATTACATCACAGAACACCCAGGCTTGAGAAAAATCACACTTAATTTTTGTGTTCTCACCGGGAATCGAACCCGGAACCTTCCGTCTGTGAGTCAAGCGTCTTGACCACTACACCACGGAGGCCGCCAAATATGTTGTATTTTATGCGCAAGTAATAGTTGGCATTGTACATTGTGCTGTTGCCAAAAGACGAATTATTGTGCGTTCAATACGCAAACATTAATATTTAATATTGACGGATCTTACACTTAAAAATATTTTATGTCGTCGAACCAAATATTTCCGTTAAAATATAATGCAAAGCTGAAATGAATTTAGGATTTTATACATTGTAGCAAAACCTCAGAGTAATAATGCGCCAAGCTATAGAGGAGCCCAAATGTAGGAAAACCATTCTATGATTATTGGGTATTAAGTTAGTTACAGTTCGCAGCAAAACAATGGGCCGTATTCAGGTCGAGAATTGCCAAATGGATAATAATTTGCATTGTGAATATTTTTAAATACGTTCCTGTGTATTAATTATTGCAGGGTTATTTACCTTTAATTCGCCTATATTTATTTTATAAAACTGAAAACACATGTGTGTTTATTTTTTTATTTACTTATTCAATTTATTCACAAATTACTTATATTACATTTATTGAGACATCAATGCCAACTCCATGGAATTAAAGTCCTGTTATGAGTTTGTTTGTTTGTCCGTCACATCTCCAAAACAGTGAGTTGTAGCCGCCTGAAATTTGGACATGTCATTTAAGATGCAATTTTAAGGTTAACGTTGCTATTTTCGAGTAATATTTGAATCAACCTCTACTCGATAAGAACTCAAACTTTATATGGATGCTTAGTGCGGCCCCGACATATTGCCCGTAATGAACTGTCATTATCAACAGTAAACATACTTTGATTCACCAAATTATCCCCTTAATTAAGAAAAAATAGTATCTGAAGTATATATGTTGGTATAAGGAGAGTTTTTAAGCAACATATTACACGTGTCGGGACAATAAATGCCAAAAATCAATATATTGTGGGAAAATATTCGAAATCAATTACCTGTGAAAACTGACTCTTTTAACACCATTCACGCTCCTACTGCTGCAAACAAACATACTGCAATTCACTATAGTTGATTTTGATTTATTTTAACGTAAATATCTATGTTATTTACAAACAAAACCAAGCACAGCGACAAAAGCATACTAAAGAACCATTATGTGTATGTTGTCAAACAAAACAAAATGACCGCCCATTTGTTTCTAGCCAACATCGCTTGCGTTCTATGAAACATAGCGATAGGGCTTCTCTGCATTATTACTCTGAGCGCAAAACACGAAAACTGCTTTTTATCGGTGAGTTTAATTGAATTTTGATTTCAAACGAAATTCAATTCAAGTGGGAATGTTACAAATAACATTATGACAGATTTAATATTTGTTTTTGAATCATGCAAAAAAAACGGTTAATAATTGTACAAATACTGCAAACATAGTAATGTACTTTCATGTATATTATATTAATCGTAATGAATTCTGTTGTCTAACTTCATTGATAATTCTCTTCGGGGATACATAAAAGACTTGGTATGTGGAACTCATTAATAATTTAAAACACACAATCATCTCTACCATAGATCTTACCCTAATTTAGAACAATCAATTTGCTACATTTGCTTAGGATATAATTTATTCCGAGTTAATTTTCAAAATTAGCAAGCTTGTTAATTTCAAATTCTATTGAACAGCATAAAATTTCACATGCGAAGGGCAAACAATCAAAATGTGTCTTTGCATATTAATTGAGTATTTCTTATACGTGCAGATACCCCTTTGTCACACCTAATGGTGAATAGGGCACTGTATTGCCACTACAACCGCAGCTTCATCGCTTTTGTTACATCAAGTTTGGACGATCGATCAGTCCTAAGCTTCAGATGCCATTTCAGGGAGTACAAAATGATTTAGTGCGAAATTACCTTTGTAAATTAACATTTTATATCAACCATGTCAAGAATCGATCCCGAAACATCTTGCATGGTAGGCAACCACGCTGACCATTATGCAACAAAGCGGATACGTTCATATAATATGTTTCGAGCCAGATTCGTCTCGACCTCTACACGATACAGATTCGAACTTTTTAACAGCACGTCGCGTCGTATCAAATTTAAATTAAAAACTAACATTTAAAGTGCCTTTGCTAAATCTACCGTGCTGTTTTCTACACAATTTTTTCGGGCTTTTTAATATAAAATAGAACTTTTCAAAAGTAAGATTTAAACGCTCTTGACATTTAAAATTAACTTTTCCATTTCAAATTTGCTGTTTTTAAGCAATTTTTTTCTTGGCCTTCTTCATTCTAAATTTAAAATAAAATACAATAACGGTAAGTTGTAGCGACGTGAAATTTGAATATTAACCAGTATTTAAAAAAAAAAATACCACAAAGTTCGCTTAGTTAAAATAACAGGACAGGGTATTTTTGAACTTATGAAAATTGTTTTAAACTCGATCCCAAGCAAAGCCGGATAAAAATTCTAGTATTACATAAAATAGTAACGTATCCCAAACTCCATGTGATCAAAAACTATGTGTTAAGTTGGGAAACTACGTAATGGAAAGTGAAATCATCCAGGAAATAGGCAACAAAAGAAAAATTTCTTTGTGCAAAAGGCGTACGTCTTTTTGGTATTAGGTCATTTTTTTTATTACAGTAAAACCTTGTTAGAGCATTTTTTTTAGATTTCCTCTTGAAGCCGCTTTAACAAATTTTTGTTATCAACCATGTTTTGTTATTAACGCATTTGCGTTAATGAACTTTTCATCAAAAACTGCCTAATATTTGGTACCTCCACGAATTGAAATAATATCTTAGTATGATGTTCTATCTTAAAATTTATTATCTATTATTATCTATAAATAGTTGCTAGCTCAGACGTACCACAAGGTTCCAATTTGGGACCTTTGTTGTTTTTAATATTTATAAACGACCTTGGTAAAATGTGATTATGGGTTGTTTGCTGATAATTTAAAAATATATCGCAAAATTTAATTTGAATCTTATCATACACTATTGCAAAATGACTTAGATACACTGGGTGACTGATGTAATCAAAACATGTTTTCAAACGTTGATAATTCTTATGCTATATAGTTTAAAAAAAAATTGAAATTGAAAACTAAATGATTTTCATATTTTATAGATAATAAATGTTTCGTTAAAAAATGTGGAGATAATACGTCATCTGGGAATTACCTAACATTCAAAATTTGTGTTTGATAATCACATAACTGATTTAAAAAATAAATCATTAAAAATGTTGAGATTCATCCATAGGACAACAAAACCATTTAAAAACCATCAATCTTCTATAAAATTATACAACTCTCCAGTAAGAAGTAAAATGGAATATGGGTCAACTATTTGGAACCCATATTACAATTAATATGAATATGTTGTTGAATCTGTACAAAAAAAAAATCTTAGACTTTTATCACAGAAATGTCAATTGAGTTCCACAATAAATAGTTACGAAAATAAACTTCAACACTTTAACTTCAAAACTTTAGAAACTAGAAGAAAGGTAAATGACTTGTTATATTTATTTTAGATTTTAAATGGTAAATTCAAGCTGTTTAACTAAAATAAAAATTAGTGTTCCTTATGGTCATGCTTTAAGGAACCCAAAAACATTTCACATAGATTTATTTAAGAACAATGTGTCCTTCTTCAATCTAGTGTCAAGAATATGCAGATTATACAACACCATTAAAAACGTAGAGATCGACATTTTTTACACTGGGTTGTTTAGGTTTGAGAAGTGTATACAAAATGCGTTTTTATGTTGATATTTCAATTTTTTACATTTAATTTTGGTGGATTACATTGCTGGTTTTTTTTCGATGCATATTTTGTTTATTGTTTTTATTGGTTTTATATTAACGAATGATTTTTTAAATAATTTAATTGTGATAATTTGTATTGTAAATTTTATTTAAATACGTATTTTATTCATGTTTATTTTATAATTAATTCGTAAAATTTTACATTATTTTTTCAATTTTTACAATAATTTACATTCAATTTTATCATTTATTTTGCTCATTTTATTTAAATACGTATTTTATTAGTGTTTACGTGTAATTTATGAAAAATAAGTAGTGTATTTTTTTTATTGTTTCAATATTTATGTGTTTTATTTTTCATTGTTTGTAAACATAATAAATAAATCTTCTCTGGTTATTCCTAATACGGATGACGATGAACTGCGTATAGCGAGTTAGTTAAACTGTGTAACCTTATTAGAAGCGCTAATGTACACACGGCCCGAGAACAATGAATCGATAGGAAATGTTCGATACATAAACGTGTTAGATATTGTTCCAAATCACTCTTATTGACATTGGATATGAAAATTATTCATGCTTATTTCGAAAACCCTTTGTAAGCTCTTCATCATCTTTAATGGTCTTGGTAAATTGAGACAAGTCGTGACAACTATATCTATATTTGTTTGTTTATTTATATGTTATCTTTTTTTTATTATTTTAGCAGAAGAGATAAAAAAAATATTAGAAAAAAATAAGGGGAAAAACATTGAAGATAGACAGAAAATAAAATTAAAAAAATTGTTTCAGGCTGTATCGTCTCTATTTGGGTGATTCCGTGCAAATTGAAGAGAACTCAAAGGTAGCCGAAACGTCAGAACGGATTCAATCCACACGTGATCACCCAAAAAAGACGATACGCCTATATTTTTTGTCGTTGCCTAGTATGTAGATGCAAAAACTCAGTGATACGAATTTCGCCTGCACTAATAAAGGTTAAGCTCTTAATTTTACATAAATCAACAGTTAGAAGAATTGATGAAATATGGATGTTCAAACGTTCAGAATTTTGACTGTTACACGGTGTGTAAAGTGACCAGTTAAACCAGCCAATGGCAGATCATACGCCCTGTAAATGCCTAGACCTCCATATTTGCTTTTCTAAAATAGTTAACCATCTCTGTTGCAATAAATGTCAATTGTTTATAATACCATTAGAATCTCGGAGTAATAAAACGCCACCCGCTTATAGAGTTTCCCATTCGGACAAAAAGCATTTTATGACTATCAATCACGCAGTTAGCTGCAGAATACAGCAATTCAGCAGGCCATAGGTACTCAGGTCGAGAATTGCAAGCGCACACCGAAGCCGTCCGTTACACGTTTGTTGTTAATCCAAAAACCAAACCAAATATTTGGAATGCTTTTACTATAAAATAATATGTTCTATGCAATGGAGCGAGCAAATTATAACTTTGAGATTAGAACAAATTAATATTAACATTAACATTTAATTAAATGCGATTACTATTGATGTCAAAATTTATCGATATTTTACCGATTTAGATATTTTTTTTGTTGATTTGAAATATTTTAAGGTTTTACGTTTATTTTATTTCTTCAGGTTACTCATTGTACCGTGATATCGAATACTACCTCATATTTAACTCGCTTTATGATTTATGTCGAAAAGCTGCCTGTATCGCCTGTAAACGGGAGTATAGAATAGAAGTAAAGGCATCTACAGGGCTTATAATAACCTATTATTGGCTAGTTTAAGTAGCCACTCTACACACTGTGCAGCATTCACTATTCTGCCCATGTTCAAACATCCACATTTCCTTAACTTTGTTGTCTGTTTACTTTTGTGAAGCAAAAGAGCTGAAGCCTTTATCACTTGGGTGAGATTCATCCGGCGGAACCATATCACCTACTAGGCATCGCAAGAAATATTTTTTTCAATTTTTATACTTTATCTTATACCATGGCTGGTAAATTTTTCTTCAATTTTTATACTTTATATTATACCAGACTGGCGTCTAAAAAGATTTTGACCTACCCAAAACATTTTTATCATTTTTTAAACATTTAAGTACTTTAAGTAACTTTGTTCTTTAATACGGTCGTGGATGCAATATTTGTTATAATAATATGTTAACCTTAATAGACAGATTGAAGAATTGCATCTATTTCCTTTTTTGATAATAATTGTAGTATATTCATGATTTCCATTTTTTCAAACACAGTTTTCTCTGATATAACGTATGCAAAATGTAATATTTATAATCCATGCATAAGCAGTGTTGGGCAATTTGGAATTAAGCCAGACAGACAGAAATTCCATGTTCGCGATTGACAGGTGGATTTTGATGTTTGTCAATTTCAAATATTCCAGCTATGGCCACATCATTATTTTATAATTTTAAAATATTCACTACTCAAAAAACATATTTTTCCTGCAACAGTGTATTTGGTTATTCATTTAAATTGAATAAAATATGTACATTTTTACACTGAATGAAATTTATTTTTTTGCAACAGAGAAGAAATACGTTTTTGAGAAGGGAATATAGGGGTATAGCCATTTACAGGGTCTATGACATGTAGTGGCTGGTTAAAGTGGACACTTTACACACTTTGTAACATTCAACATTCTGCTTATGTTCAAGAATAAAATTTCCTCAATTCTCTTATATGTTGACTTCTGTGAAGTAAAAGAGCTGAAACATTTATCGATGTGGGTGAGATTCATCTGGCTGAATTATTTTACTTACCAGGCAACGCCTGAAAATATTTTTCAATGTTTACAATACTCCAAATGTTTGTAGATAACGCTAGATTTTACTCACTAGAAAGTTTTTGAAGGGAGAAATGTTTGCTGTAATATCTTACCGATAATTGATTAAAAAATGTTTGTTTGTTAAAATATTATTGACGGGTAATATTAACACTTTCTTAATTTTAAGTATGCTTGCCCAAATGTATTGACATAAGCACTTGAGTTTAGGCTATAATTTAAAGGGTTTATGACCGGTTAAATTGATGACTTTACTCACTGTCTTACACAAACCACTCAACATAAATTTGAACATCCATATTTTTTTGCATTTGTTGTAAAATAAAAGATGGTTGTAGATTTTTTTAGAGGAATAAATGAATCAATATTTTTTTTAAACCTTTTTTGAAGTGTTTAATGGGAAACGCCTGTATATACTAATTTTTAAAATACCAGTTTTTATATGAATTTTACCGATTGGGTTTAAATAAGTATAATATATTTAATAAAGAGGTTCACAGGCATAGGTCGTTCCTGATTGTGTCACTATAAACTGTGTCTTTGTAATCAACTAATGTATGTAGAATAATCTTAATAAATATTATAAAGTGTTTCGTTATTTTTAGAATATTTTCTTTACACAAAATGTATATTTGAAGCACTAACTTTGTGGTTTTTCATTATAATAAAATAAATATAAAACAACTTTGCAAACCACTTTTTTTCTTACCGACATGTTTCAAAGTTACACAAGCTTCGTTATCAAGGTACGAGTATACTTAACTAATGAATTATGTCTTTTTTTTTACAGTGATTACTAAATATTACATTGATACGAGTATGAAGCACTTTACACTTGGCGTCATTAAAAGAACATGACAAAAACACTTGACTTATAAGCTTCATATATATCAATATAATATTTAGTAATAACTGCAAAAATAAAAATTGATTACTTAAGTATACCTTGATAATGAAGCTTTCTAAGCTTTAAAACCGATCGGCAGAAAAAATCAATAATAAGTGGTTAATAACAAAGTTGTTTTATATTTATTTTATTATTTTCCTATTGATAATATTTTGCCAAGCGAGCTGGTATGGAAACAAAGGGTGGTCAATTATATTAGTTTGTGCATCGTGTACACTATGCGCTTTAATTTAATTACTGCTTAATTATTTTATAATCAAATAACTACCAATATTTAAAAAAATCAGGATGATGTTATATCGTAATGAAAAATTACTGTCTTAATTTTTGGTAGCCTGTTTTAAAATACCGTGTGTAACCAATGAAATCTAAATCTACAGATCAAGATCTCTATCAATCTACAAATCTAAATCTCAAGAATAAATTTTATTTATATTGAAAAAAAGCGTAATCAAAATAATTCGCGAGATAATAAAAGTTAACTTTGAAAACTATATTTATTGTGAAATTTATTTGTAAGACCGTTGATAAGCTAATGTCAAAAAAGCGAACAATAAAATAGCTATGAAGTAGATAACAATACGAGGAAATATCATATGAATCATTAGTTTGCTAAGTTGCTAGGGCTTAAACAGCTATTTATTGTACATGAATAAAGACGATTATAAAAACTTATCCGTCCATTTGAATGAAAAACGAATGTTTGTGACTCGATGGCTACTCTCATATAAAAACCCTGGACAAGAATATCATGCGGAGATAAGTCCGCCTCGTAGTGTAGTGGTTGATGTCCTATCCTACTATTGTAAAGCTCCTGGGTTTAATTTCTAGCAGGGTGGACGTAAACTATAGATTTTAAAGGTTGTTTAAACTGCAGTATTTCATTGTTTCTGGACTGGTACTTGATGTGAAGAATTTTTCACAAAATATTCTTGTAATAGATGATTGAAATACGCTGGATTTTGTTTATCAATGCGGTGTCCTATGCACAACTGGGTGCAGAATGAGAAATGGTGATAATATATCATTTTACTTTGCCAAGTTTTTAGGTTTTATGCAGTTTATAAGAAATTCACTGTCTTATGTATAAATACAACAGGAGAATCGTAACCAGGAAATTAATTTATTGACCTATTTTGTAAAATTAGAAACGCAATTTACAATACTTAATGGTAAACATACTCGTAGTTAAGTCGTGACAAATTGTTTGTTTTACCTTACAAAACTTGTTTTTAAATACACGAGTATGTCACAATGAATTTCTGCTACGAAGGTAAAAATATGGTTCCAATATTCAATACAGGAAATCCGTAAAAAATCTAGGAGTACAAATGGATGAACATCTCTGCTGGCGAGCTCATACTAATGAATTAAGCCGCAAAATATTTTTCAGTCTACACTCACTTAGAAGGTTGCAAAAATTCTTACCCATTAGTACTAAATGCACTCTTGTACAAGCATTACTACTACCCATTCTAGATTACGCTGATGTTTCCATGACTGATTTAAGCTGTGAGCAACTCGATAAACTTGAACGACTTCAGAATACATGCATAAGGTACATTTTTGGTCTTAGGAAATATGACCACATTTCTGATTATCGTAGGCAACTGAAATGGCTCAAAATTAGACAGCGGACTATCACTCCCTCTCACTTCTGTTCAATGTACTTCATAGTCCTAACGCTCCTATATACCTGCGTGAAAAAATTCAACGCTTATTAGTTCTTGGTTTACCTCTTCGTTCTCATTCTCAAGGCACTCTATTAAAACCCATACACAATTCCTCTTTCTTCTCTAACTCATATAGTGTCCATGCGGCTTGACTGTGGAATCATCTCCCATCCACCATCAAAGATGTTACTACATTATCTCTGTTTAAATCACGTCTGAAGAAACATCTCCTTTCTCTTCCTTAATCTCTTCTCCTTTCCTTTTTCTTCTTTCCTCTTTTTTCCTTTTTCCCATTGAGTAATAGTTTTGATTTAAGGTAATTTATAAACAAATACGTTTATTTCTATTTTTATATACTTTCAGATTTTTAATCTTTTTTTTTCGATTGAATATGTTCTGTAACTTGAATTATAAAAATAAAACTTTTATTTTATTGGTTGGTTGGAAGAAATTGCCATTTGGCAATAAACCCGCCAATTCACAATTAACATTATGTACAAAAAGTTAAATAAATAAAAATAAATAAAGTTAAGGCCAACTTTTGTTTTGGTAATAAAATATTTAAAGAAGACATTTAAACGTTGATAAACTTTTTACGTTTATTTTAAATGGAAATCGTACAAAACTTAGTTTGCAAAAACTTTACACTATACTGATTGTAACAAATACAACAACAATATTTAAGATCCTTTTCACAAAATGGTGTATAAAGCAAAAAATATATCTTTTCTTTTTTTTCATAGACCATTTTGTCAGAAGGACTTTAATCATGTATATTGTTTTGCTATTTGTTACAATCAATATAGTGTAAAGTTTCCGCAAACCAAGTTTTGTACAATTTCCATTTAAAACAAACGTAAAATTGGCATTTTTAAATAAAAAAATATAAAATCCATCTATGAATAATTAATTTCATATTTTTGTTTAGAATTACCTTAAATATGCATTTAAACAAAAAATACTTAAAAATCGTTATTTATTTGAATAGAAATAGAATGTTATATGGGTTATCATAGTAAAAAAAAAACATTTTTTTATTTCTCGAATCTGTTGATAGGAGGAAAATTGAAAACGAATAAAACTACAATGTACGAGTAACTTATTCTACGTCTGATTTCGTTTTGAAAAATGTGTATATTTTTTTGAAGTAAAATGTGTTAGTTTGAAGTAATAATAATGGTAGACAATAAGTATTTAAAGGTGAAATGTCGATAAAAACGAGCAATAACGAGCAATAACGAGCATAGAAATTTAATATAAAAGATTAGTATGTAAATTATTAAGGAAATCAATATCAATTTAAATTTAATGATGGATGGGTAAAATATCTCCACAGTCTAGGAATCTTGCCCACCATTTTCGTAAAAATCTAAGATTAAAATTACAACGTTAAGATGCCTACATAATCGCTCTTATTGTCGCCAATGCATGACGATCGTCAAATGACGAACATTTTTCTCCAGTTCATAAATTTTAAACAGCATTTACCGCGAGAAAATATAAACTAAAATCTTTTCCATAGGTGCGAAGGTTTTCACGGTCACTGTTATCAATATTATGTATCTTTTTTGGCTGTTTTCCCTGAAGATGGCTCCTGCAATGGTAGCCGAAACGTCGGATCAAATCCAACATACACGGTATAACCCAAAAAAGATACATAATATTAATATTAAAATCTTTTCTTATATCCATTGAATTTCCCTAAAATTATTGTTAGAAGAATAATATTTGATCTGGTTTTTTTGTGTAAAGTTGAAAATAATCTTATTGATGTTACTGATTTGGTCAAATGAATCTATTTCAATGGGCGTAATAGGCCAGTGAGGCACTGTATTAATTTTAGATCTATTAATATATCTTAGTCAAATTCGCACATTATTTTTTTGTTCCCGAGCATTCACTTCCTCGGGAACCAACACACTGATAACTAAATAATAAATGTGTTTGCTATAACTTTATTAAACTTAAAAAATAAATAATTCTTAAATTTTTTAACAATAAACGAGTTTCTTGTATTTTAATATTTTTATTTTAAATTGTATTTTTATAAAAAATTTAAGTTTGTAAGTGAAAATTCTTGATGGAAGCTCATTGTAATTTATTATAGAAAATAAAAGACGAGTGATACTTTAATCCACAAATTTTGATTACCCAGTTACCGGTTTCATCGCTTTCGCGACATCTTCGAGACTGATAAATACTAATAAAGATACCAGTCTCGAAGATTTCGCGAAAGCGATGAAACCGGTCACTGGATATTCCAAATTTTAGGATGAAAGTATCACTCGTCTTTTATTTTCTATCATAAATAATGTTTTTTTTTTTTTGTAATTCGTTAATACATTTAGCTTTTTTATAGATTAAACGGATATAAAAATAAATTAATTGAAACAAAACAACGAACTAAACAAACATTTCTTTCATATTTCAAGAAATCACTTTTTTTAATTTTAAAAGTTTTTAAACTAATATTAAGTGAATTGTAAAAAAAAATTGTTTTTATTTCTATTCACAATATGAGTGAATTCACAATTTAGAAGTGGTATTTTTTACTGAATTTTACAACAATGAGTTGAATTATTTTCAAATTTAAAGTAAAAACAATTAACTGTATTGTCCCATTTGTATCAACCGCCTTTGGTAAAAAGCAAAACAATGTAATTGCTCCAAAAATATTTAATAATTTATTGCCAAATATAAAAGACTCAAAATTTAAAACAAATTTTAAAATAAAAATAATTGCACATAGTGTAGCGAGAGATTTTTTTGAAAAATATATGTAAATCAATAAACGTAGTAATTGGTACACATATTATTTATATTTTTATGTATTTCATTTAATTTCATTGTTTTATTATATATTATACTATATTATACTATATTATTTATGTTTAAGTAACATGTATTCCTGGCACATATATATATATACTTTATATTTGTATAATAATGATTTTTAATTTCTTACATTTGATTAGCTAGGCATTTATAATTAAGTAGTTTCAGTTTCAGTTTTTCTTTTTTATGTTATTGTTTTATTAGTATAGGACTACTTACGCTCTAAAGTTAAACAATTTCCATCTTAGAACAGGCTGAGCCATGTTAGATGGAGACTATCATAAACAGAGAACACTCCGTTTTCATTTTACATTAATTGGTTTTATATAGATTCCCCGTTATTAAGTATGTATATTATTTTTTTGCAATAAATTTATAAATGAAATGAATAAAAGATTACACAAACAAATGTGAATTCTTGATAATCGCAGTCGTTTCTCTGTTCCAAAAACACAACCCTTATTTATCGAGTTGCGCGCATAAGTAAAGCTTAAGTACGGTTACTAAGATTAAATATTTAATCTGTTTACTTAGAACAAAACTTGGCAGATTAGAGAAACACATAACGGAAACAAAATATTTGATTTTCAATAAAATTATATATCCAGAAAATTAATGTTAAACTATTTCAGATCCTATTTGGCCTATCGTTTACTACTATGTACGACGCCGACGTGTATAGATAATAATGTATGTAATAAGGTCACATTTATAATTAATTTTATGTATGAGGGCGTGTGAATTACGGAAACTCATGAAGAAAAATGTATTTATATGTGACCATGAGAAGAAAAGTACTTAGAAAAATTGGTTTTTTAAATGTTTTTTTATTATAGAGTCTTATTTGATAAAACGTGTATGTTATTAGAATATTAAAACATTATAAAAATAAAAACCTGAAGTAAAGACACATATTTGTCCTGATAAATTATTAAAGCATATTTGTCCTCATAAACTGTAAAATGATAGTTTGTCATCGGGTGCTCGGACATTTATTTATTTATTTACATATGTAAGGTTATTGTACATTATTTAAGACAATAAGTCCCAACTCCATGGGACTAAAAGTCCTGTGTTGAGAAGGGACGAGCAATTATATGACACAGACACATACATACGTATATAATCACAAATATAGGATTAGAAATATAAAAAACAATTACAGAAAATATTCAAAAAAACATATATATGGCACATCAATATGGTAAACAGTAAACTCAAGCATTTGGAAAATCATCAAGGAGTTTCCTATTCAAATTCCTCCCAATAAAAAAATCCAGCCCTTAACTCCTTTCTTGAAAATAAAGTTATCAATAGACTTGGGGTGTCTAGGTGCAAATACAACCAATGGAGGTGGGGTTTTCTGGAGGGAGATGACATGAACTGTGATTGTGGAGAGGTGCAGGATGATCCTCATCTGCTGCGGTGCCCACAAATGTAGTTAACTTGTGATGAAAGTAATTTGAGGATGGCCACTGACAAGGCGATACCTGCCGCTGCACACTGGAGTGGCAAGGTCTTAAGTCCGGACCCGATAAGTAAGTAAGTTCTTGAAAATATTTTTTTGTCCTTGAGAGCTTAATACGTTCTTCCAAAATATTGAACACTCTCGATGCGATAAATGATAGATGTCTCTGAGCAAAAATTGTACGGGTTTTTGGGTATGACATAATTCAGGCTCTGGGAAAACCTCGTACGGACATTCTGCTGAGACCTCTCCTTATTGTTTGACTAGAAGCTTGTAAGTGCTTCTTTTTGGTACAGTTGTCTCATATCTAGCACCTTCATGTATTGAAACAGCTGTTCTGATGGGTATGTTGGAGGGCGCCGGAACATTATTCTCAATAATAATTTCTATGAAATTACGAGCGGCTTGAAAATGGATGCCGCACAACCTCCCCAGCCAACTATTCCATAGGTTGCCATGGATTGAAACAGAGCAAAGTACACACTTTTGAGAGTGTTAATATCCAGAATGTCTAGAAAGATATCCAGAAAAAAAACAGAATAGATGGCACAGCTTTCTCAACCTAGGACCTGAGCCTCCCATTGCACATTCCTATCAATTATAACATTAAGGTTTTTTATGGAGTCTGCCCGTTGCAGAAGATGGTGTGTTTTATCGCAGTAAATTCCTAGTTTGAGCGTTACATAAGGTTTCAAATAAAAAAGCACAAACATAATTAGCCAACAAATTTACTTGTGATACAGACATTTTTAATACAACAATTATTCATTTTAAAACGTGCACCGTTTTAAACTAATTATTAATGTCGTAATAAAACTTTTCTTTTCGTGCAATTTTTTCTCTGTTTTTGATGTGTATTATATTATTATCTTATCTATTTCTGAAATTAATGTATCAAATATCTTTGTGTACCATTTAATAAAATTATATCTTATATATATACTTACTGTAAACTAACTTTTATTGTTTGTTTTTTTAACATCAATTTGTTAATACCATTTTTTATACGTATACATGTATTTATATATACATATTTAAAAAAAAATCTTTACAAGCTATTTACAATTTGCTTTTTAATTCAATCAATTTTCTTATAAACATATTTATTTCTTTTTTACTATGCAAAGTTTCACTTTTTATTTTGCATAGCAGAATGCTTTTTATTGTTTCTACATGTATGCAAAAAAGAGTTGTTTTTTAAAAAAATTATTACTTACTATGTTTTGTACTTCCTGTATATTTTTTGTAAATGCCCATTGGGCGTATTGTAAAATTAAATAAAGAAATCAAAATAAATCAATATTATTGTTTACATATAAAATACAAAATAAAAAAAAAAAACAAAATAAATAAAGAAATTGCACCTAAAAAACAACAATTTCAAATTAATAGTACTTATTACAATGAAGATCTAAAATATGTAAATAAAATAAAAAAGAAAGAAAAGAAAATATTAAAAAGAAAACAATTAACATGTTTTTTTGTACGCCTCCACTCGTTTGCGAGTTATTTTGGTCAAATGTATTTAAAATGAATATAAAAATATTTTTTAAAATGAGTTTCTTTAATGAAAGTTTTACATAAATAATAAATCAGTTTATCGTAGAAACAAACAATTTTATTTAATTTTTATTAAGATTTTTTTTCAAGTCTAGGGGTAGCATATTAAACATTTTAAGAACAACATAATCCAACGTACGCTGACCATATTTATTTTTAAATTTTGGTACAAATAGACGATCAACAGATATAAATCTTGTTAGATAACTGTGTTCTAATTTATTTTTATACGTTCGGCTGAACATTTGTAATAATTTTGCTCAACGGATATATTTAACGGGTAAAACATTTCATTCTATTCATACATTATGTTTCTGATTGTATATATAAGTTGGTGCAATTAATTTGACAAGTGCATTATTTATCGGCGGCCTCCGTGGTGCAGTGGTCAAGACGCTTGACTCACACACGAAAGGTTTCGGGTTCGATTCCCGGTGAGAACACAAATATTAAAATGTGATTTTTCTTAAGCCTGGGTGTTCTGTGATGTAATTCACCACTGTAATTGGGCTTTCTGGCCTGTTGTGGTGCAAAAATAAATAAATAAATAAAATTTAATGTTTGTTGCACAAGAATGTACCCAGCTGGTGATTCCGTTTTATTATAGATTCGGCCAGAGACAAGTATACTAATCTTATTGTGGAGAGAGGAACTAAAAACGTTAATTTGTGTAGTTGGCTAGCTATGGATCTTAACCGTTACCACGCTTTTAAAACATTTATTTTCCACTTAAAAAGCAATCAATAGTAATACCCAAATAATAATATTTATTATTTATTTAATTGTTTTTTAGAAACGTAGAGTCAACAATGATTCAATCACATAATAAAGATAAGGTTTACAGACACATCAGCGATATTCGTCCACAATGTCTAATTTATCACATAATCAAATTTTATCAAAGTGAGAGTTATGAAGGTATTCAAAATAGGGAAATATAACTTATTTTAAACATTGTTGAAATAATAAAGGTCTATGAAATACCGTGCACAAAAAAAATGTTTCTGCTAATTATTACTAGCATAAAAAATATTTTTGAATTTGTGATTTTGAATTCCTGCGAAAACGGTCATTCCATTGGCCACGCCCCTAATACGTCACGATTCATGTTTATTTGTTCCTGACCATTCAAATTTGTTTTGACGTCACAACTACCAAGGCCAAACATGTACGTTTTTCTAGCAACGTATTTTTATAAAATTCCTTTTATGCATTGATGCATAAAAAAAAATCCATATTGATATTTATTCTAAATTCATTTCATATATTTTTATCGGTATTCGTAGTGTGTGATATTTTCATTTTGAGGGATTTTATAATCGGTAACATATTTATTTTGGCGTGTGGCGATTTAACATGCATTAATTGACTTTTTGGCATTTATTAACGGGCCTGCATCATGGCAACAAATTTGTAAGAAATGAAATAATATAATAAGAATTGCAAAATTATTGTTGCACAAATTTTAATATTAATTATCGATTACTACACTTATTTACACTACTTAAATATTGATTTCTTGTGTTATAGGTATATAAATGAGTGTAAATTCAACTTATTGCTTTATGTAGTTATATGAAAGGTCGTATAAAATACTTTTTTTAGTAATTTGGTTTAATTTAATTTTTAATTTGCAATTTGAAAAAAACTACAAAAATAATATGTTGACACTTTAGATTTATAAAAGACCGTTGAAGTTCCAAAAGACAATCCCCAGCAACAATCTCTGGCCAAGCTTAAAACTTTGCGGAAAACCATATTTTCCCAAATTCACAGCTTTCCTAGCATGGGAAGGAAAAGACAAATTTTTTTCAAGGGTTACAACAAGGTTTGAAACCAAATTTGAAGCTCAAATAAAAGTGCCTAAATTTGATAGAAAGAGGACTCACAAAATTGCCTTTTAATAGTGAAAATTAAGTTTTTTGAGGAGCAAAACTTAATTTATTTCGAATACCCTAATCGGATACTTTATTTAGTGCATTGGCTGCGTCGCTCTTTAGAAATCTGCGGCTATTGCCCTCAATTAAAATACATCCATCATCGGCAAAAGCTTGAATCATACATGATGAAGGAAGGGAAAGTTCAAGAAAATCATCTAACAATACATTCCGCAAAAGTGGTCCCAAAATAGAGCCTTGAGGACAGCCACATAAAATCTTACGGGTTAAAAGTGTAATTCCACCGGGATACACAACGTTTCGATTTGAGAAATAGCTTATTATATATTTTAAATAAGTTTGCAGGTATTTGTCAAAGTCGGAGCTTGGAAAGAATCATCGGCTACCAAGCATGGTCAAAGGCACCTGAGATATCAAGTAACATAATGAGGACATATTTTTTGGACAATTGTGTTATTAACAAAATTGCTTATCGAAATGATAGCATCTTCGGTAGAAATATTGGATCTGAACCCAAATTGCTTAGCGTTTATCGGTTGAGTTACTTTTAAGTGACATATTAGCCGTTCCAGTATTTTTCCCAGAATTGGCAAAATAATAATTGGTCTGTACGCTTTAGGATCAGTACTTGGCCGATCGCAGGGATTAGGAATAATTTTCATCTTCCCCTTCTGGGAAGGTTACCTTTCTTTTTTTTCCTTTAATCCGTCAGCGCTTAAAACTTTCTGGGTTATCCTCGATCACTGGACTACGCAGTTTTCATCAGGTCATGGTAAATTTAAAAAATACATATTTGTTTTTAATATTGTTGACTCCCCTTCGTACTCCTACGGATATCCTAACCAATCTTCTAAACACATCATGTGGTCTTGTCCCTTTCCTCCTCTCTATGATTATAGTACGGAGCTTCTTGGTACTATCCGTGACCCTGTTCTAGGTCCTGTCGAATATACAGATGTCAGGGGCTTCTAAAAAGAATTTCAGGTTTTTAAAAAGTTTTAAAATCATTTCGGCGAACTGATAATGTCCAATCCATTTAATCCCAGTGAAGAATTCATTTCCCCCTTTTTTCAATCCAAAGAAGTACATATTATGTACTTCTGGATTACTTTCTTTCAGAACAAAGATGCTAAGGCTACCATATTACAAAGAGCTCATTCGGGCAGCTTTTCTCGTTTGACAACGTGCAAATTTTCCGTGTATATGGGCACCACCAAGGAGACTTATGTCCTCAGATGCGGTGTGCGGTATGTGGTGGGTAAGCTGCCACTTTAGATCTTTTATTAATGAGATTGGATTTTTGGATTTGCATATTCTCAAAAGAAATCATTCATTTATCATTAATGGAAAAATCGAGTGTCCAGGGTGGATAATTAAAAAAAAAAAAAATGTTTTTGGTATTATCTTAAAACTATTATAATTCGGACACCACTTATTTTTGATCGCTAGTTACATACCATTCAAGAGGTCTCGGGTTCGATTCCCAACATGGTTGATACGAAATATTTATTTAAAAGGGCGTTTTCACACTAGAATATTTCATAGTCCCTGGACTGTTACGTGAAGCACAAGACTGATTATTTTACCTTCATGTAATGAAATTGATCAAGATACGCTGCGATTGGTGTACCAATGCAGTGCCCTATGCACCATTAGGTGCGGAAAGGGAATGATGATGATGATGTGTTGACAAGGGTTCTTTTGTTGCATAACATGACTTTTGACTTATTATACCCCTTTTCAAAGAATTTGACAAATTTCTAGACACCCTGCATCTGTGATCTAAAATGTAAACCATCGGATAAAATTAATGACATATTTTGCAGATAGACAACTTATAACTTTTTTCAGGGAATTGTTCGATTTTTCTGTCAACTTGCCAGCTTTTAGAAAAATTTAAGCCATCGTTTAACCGAATAGTTAACAATATAAGTAATTAAAACCATCAAATAACCGAATAGTTTACAATTAGACAATCGATGTTTCCGAACCGTTCCATTTAAATGCGTAGTAAGTGTACCGGGGAAGGTCCTTGCCTACATAATATTGCAGAGTTCGATGCCCCATAATTCGGGTATTAAGAGAGAACCAGGCAGGTTTCCTACCCGGCAGGTCATGTGTGGATCATATCCGCAACACACACTGTATTCAGAACAATTGACAAAACAATTGTGCTTTGTGGATTACGAAAATCCTGGAAGTATGTATATGAGAGCCATATGAAACTCATCATCCTTAAAAAATAATCAACAACAAAAACAAACCATCTCGCCGTTTCCCCGTAAGGGCAGGCAGAGAAGATAGAACGCCACAACACTCAACTTTGCATACAGATCTCGTTTACTCTACATTCATACACCTTCTCATGCACGCGCGTCGATTATTCCGACTTTCGACATGTCCATCTTCAAGTATTTGTTAGATTTGGTCATGCCATGTCTTTCTCGGTCTTCCTCTATTGCATTGTAAATATTCTTAGCCGTTATTTCGCTGTCCATTCGTTCTACATGACCAAACCAGCGCAGAGCTCCTTTCTTAATTTTGTCGATAATGCTTGTCTCAGCTTTACATATTGTACGGATCTCAACATTTGTGCACCTATCGTACATAGTTTTACTAGACATTCGCTTGACAGATCGCATTTCGACAGCATTTGGCCTTCTCTCATCCCTGTTTTTCCAAGTCCATACTTCGCTCCCATACTTTAGGGTCGGGACCATGACTGCTAGTTAAATAATTTACCTTCACCCTGCCAGGAATCAAATACAGGACTCAAGGAATGGTAGGCAAACGCGCCAATCACTTCACAACGAGGTGGATAAATCTACAATCGATTTCCTTGCTCGACTTGCTTACTGAGTCGAAAACATTCGTCCCGGGTTCTGGTTTTATTTCACACTCATAACTGTATTCTCCGTCTACGTGGACATATAAAAACGAATAAAACTGATCGAACTAAAATGCACTTCACTCGAATAGTAGATATTTAATGAAATCTATTTAACTACATATGTTGATACAGATTGGCTTGAGGTCACCACCGGAGCTCATCAAGGCTGCATCCTTGCACCTTTCGTATTTATTGTAATTCTTTTTGATTTCAACTATTTTTTTCTCCAAAAAATCTATCAGCCAAAAGTATCCAGATAATACAATTATAATTTAAAAATAAGCCAAGGGTCTTCAGCCGCTGTTGAGTAAACCGATACTTAGCACGTAGCAAACTCTGTGAAACGCTTCGTGCCTCATCATTATCATAAAACCCTAATCCCCATCTGACGGTGCACTGCATTGGAAAAACAAAAGCAGTGTATCTCGATAAAGTGCCACAGGAATGTAAAATGATTAGTCTTACGCTTCAGCTGCTAGTCCAGGGACAGTGAAATATTGCAGTGTAAAACCACCTTACAAATTAATATTTCATGTTAACTCTCTCAGGAATCAAGCTCGGGACATCAAGCATATTAGGTGAATACGCCAACTACTGAGGCGGACTAGTCTCCACTCGATATTTTTTTAAGGATTTTTACCTGAGAGAAGTTATCGAGTCGCAAACGCTGGTTCAGAATTCTGGTTCTATTTCACAGACATAACTGTATTCGCTGAACACCGACACAAACCAAGATTCTCCGACTATATCAAACCAAGTCATCCAAAATGTCAAAAGTACTTGGATTGTATGTAACGTGTATTATCTATTCAGTGTATGTAATAAATATGGAAATAGAACTCTCAAATATTTGGTACCTAGAATTTTTAATTTATTACCAAAAGAACTTAAATTTAACTCACATTGTAACAAGAGTAAAATAAGAGAGTGGCTACTTGATCAAGAGTTTATACATGAATAGTAGCTTAGGTGTAAATATTTTAATTTTTCATACATTTTCTTGTATTTAAAAAATAAATTTATACATTATTATTTGTATAAACATGTTTATTCTGACCTTTCCGGCTGTTAATTTTCATCTGTTATTCATTGTTTTTATAAATGTAAATAATATTATTAAGTCAGTATAAATATAATCTTCACCAACAAGCTACAAAAAGTGGCTTGGTGGGATTTTAGTTTTAGTAAAAATATAACACATGATTTTTTTTTTTAATTGTCAAAATTAATAATTATGCTATTAAATAAAAAAAAAATAAAAAACCAAACTTAGATTAGCAGGTAAATGCTGCCTATAAAATCCCAGCATTAGAGCTATTCTCTTCTACGGATTCACACTGTGGTACTACAATATACTGCCCTCAAATGCAAAAAGACATCTTTTCGACAAAAAACATAATATAAAATTTTTATTTTATTTATTTATTTTATAGAAGCAAACAGTCGACAATGATGTAATAACATAAAAAATGATACGGTTTAAAGACAGACCAGCGAAGTTTCTAAATAAAAATTTATATATATAATCGTGGTACAACAAAAGGGTGTGTTTATGTGCATTTGTATGAGAGTAAGTGTTCAGGTGTGTGTAAGTGTGAGCATCATTGAATAGCAAGTGGGATCGTATCGCAGCTAGAAAGAATGAGTCTTAATGTATATTTTTTTTAATTAAGGGGCGTGTTAAATATATCAATAAATGAAAAAAAAGCATTGTAGTTAAACCATTCTTTTGTATATTTGATTATGTGTGAATCTTAATTTGTATAATTACTATTTTAAAAGTTACTTCTGATTATTTTTTTGCATTGTATTCTTTATTACTTTTACCTTTTTTCCTATTGTTGTTATCCTATTGCATCACATGTAATTATAATTTAATCTAATTAATTTGACTATGTATTTTTATTGTTTATTATGTTTTGACACAGGCATAGCCTTTAAAATCTTAATAGGCTCATTATTATTTAAACTAGTATAATTTTAAATGAATAAATGAAAAAAATTTAAAAAAAATCAATTAGAGCAAGAAAGATAGGAGAAAGAGTGTTATGTAAATATTATAATCAATATAATTATTCTCTCAATTTTTTTCATTTGTGTTTTTCAACGTATCAAAGATAATTATGTGTATATCTGTATTATTATGAATGTATCCAAATTGATTTTGAAGTAGAAACATATTATTTATTTTGTCCGTAATATGTAGTGTGCCCTAATTCGACGCAGGACAGGGTTGAAACAGTTTTTAGAGGAGAATTAGTAAACATAAGTAAAAAGGCAGCTTTTTGTAAAAAAATATAAAATAAATTTGATAAATGATAATGTTCAATAAGAAATTTCAATAAGATAATTTAATAAAAAGCAAAAAGTAATATAAAATTTATTTCAGAAAGAAAAACAACACAATGGTTATTAAGTTTAAAAAAAAAACGGTTGTAATTCTATTCAGTAACATAGTATATAGACACAAAGTGGTTTTATAAGCAATTGAAATATTGTGTTTTTACATCCAATTATTAAGAGTTTTGAAAAATTTGCATGAAGTTGAAAAATAGTAAAAATTGGCATGTTATTTCAAAATGTAACTTTTGCAAATAGCTGCCTTTTTGCTTATGAGGGCAAAATAGGCTCAAAATATTGAGTTTTATAAATTAAAGTCCCGGGAAAATGTTGACGTGAGTTGTTTTGACTTTTTAAGGAACAAATAAATAAGCGAACGGACGCAGCAACATCCGATGACACCTCTCATTAAGCAGAGGTTTGGCCATGTACTGCGCATGTCTTCTGGGAGATTTACATATTTTTTGACGTTCTGTTGACTGTTTGTCAACAGTTCATGTCAGAACTACAAAACGCAAAAATGAATTGGGTGAGCGGGTAGAAGCGTACAGCTGACACACAGGCCTAGTAGCCCAGGAATTTTAGGTTTTAAACATCAAATGTTCATAATCAGCTGATTTTTTGCACATGTGTTCTTGATGTAGTACTTAATTATAAATTGAAAATCCCCGCCCCTCCCCCGCTTGCGTCTTGTGATATTTCATTATACAGGGTGTTCGGTGGTATATTATGTACTTAAAACCGTTATAACTTTTAAACACAAGTAGCTATATAAATTTAGAGTATGGAGTTTTAATCACAAAATTACGTTTTTATTTATTACATGAAAACATTGGTTGAAAGAGCGGCGTTGTTTTGCTATCGAGGTATAATTAAAATACAATTTTTGCTCACATCGACCGCGGCGCTACGCAAATTCTGTAAAAGTTTTACAATATTTGCGCGATAACTTACGAAGTTACGTGCCTTGAATAAAATAAATGGGGAATTGAGTTGACAGATAAAAGGGTTCAAAAACAGCTGTAAACAGTCGTGGCCAAAGTCTAGCTTCATATGTATCGTCTTCATCTGTTCGGTTTGTAAACAATAATTTTGAACAATTACAATAATTTTACCTTGTATTGATATTATGGTAATCCATACAATTCTAACGAAACTAATGGCGTATTTATAACTTTCTTTTTCATTCAGAGTTGTTGATAAAGGCGTAAAATGGTCACTTGGTCTAACAAGCAAATGTTTACCTACGTTGCTTAAAGAGTCTTAAACTGAGTTTAAGTTCTATTAAAAGTGTTTCATTACTCATTTTCTTTGTTAAAATAGTTGGATGTTTAATGAAACTTAACATAAGGAAGAAGAAAACAAATACTCAAATTTATCAAGTTTTTTAAATGTTTACTTATCAAAATATATTGATTTATTTTTACACTCTTCGGGTTTTTACATTTATAAGCAATGCATCCAAGTGCAGCAGTGTAACAAAAGTACATAAATGAAGATAAAAGTAAGGATAAGGTAAGGTAAACATGCTCAATCTAGAGGAATCGATCTACACAGAAAAAATAAAAATGATACTTAAGATGAAAAAGAATAAAATAAAGACAAATATTAAATTTAATTTTAACTACAACATACATAAATAAATACAAGAGCATCAAATAATTTAACTAACGAACGACCTAGGACCAACAGAAAAAAAAACAGTTTTTTGTTAACAGCAATAAATTTTCACAATTCACTTTCTAATGATCTAAAAAATATACAAAACATGTACGCACTTAAAAAACACCTAAATAAAACTGTTCTCACAGCCCGTGTGACGAGTGATATGTGATGTTATTTTATTGAATTTTTATTTAAACTATTGTGTTATTATATATAATTTCCCCTCATACCAGCACTTTTGCTGATTGGGAATATTTCGTACAAATAAAATATGTTATAAAATGTAATATGTAAAGTTTAAAAACCTTATATTTTGTCATAAATAAAATAAAGACTAAAAGAAGCAATAATAAGTTAAAATACGTAAATGTACGAACATAGGTATATGGATATACAGATAGATTATATATATTTACATATCAACAATGTTTTGAGTTTGTCCAAATTTTTGCAGACGGAGGGGAGGACTGGATTCAACCCCCTAGGGAGCTCTGTCTATCTATCGTCTGATGAAAAGGTCTAGCGCGGAAGTGATTCGGTGTTGAAAAATCGACAAATGGCTACCGCCGATAGCAAAAGCACACCGCTCTTTCATCCAAAGTAAAATAATCATTTAGAAATCTTTAACTTCTGTTACCTTAACGCCATACTCCAATGCCGACGATGATGAGTCACTTGGACCAATCTGTAAAACTGTTTCTTTATTTTGAAATGAAAAAATAAACTCAGTTCTTAGGAGTACATGCGGCGAAGATCGGTGCGATGAATTTGAATATAGTTTTTCTGTCATTCTTTTGCAGATGCCCCCCCAAATATTGTGCAAAAAAGACAACTGCACGTACCGTCGGACTGATTATGCCTTACTAAAATCGATGTCTTACACACCCCAAATTTGAACCGATCTTGCTTTTTTTGTTATATAAAGAGTACCAGAAAGAAATTTCTAGTCTCCAAGGGGGATAAGAGATATAAGGGGGATACCAAAAATGCCCCAAATGCTACACACCCGACGAAAAAATAAATGATGTTATTATGATAACCATGGTAGTGTTTTTAACGTTATTCCATAATATTTTGAGTTTTCTGCAAAATCCATTCATTTTTCCATCAAATACTCTTGAGAGATAATGCTATGTGACATCGCGGTCTTCTCGCAGTTACACGTTGTATAACACTGATCTAAAGCCACGCAATCCGTTGGCGGAGAGGTACAGCGGGGAGTTAAGGGGGGAATGCATATAAAATCTACTGCACAAAATCCGGATGTGTGTGGTTATTATTACTTGCAAAGTGACCAACGCACCAAAGATTATTAAACTGTAGAGCGATGAATTGTAATGTTTGCTGTTTGCAAGGCTGGGAAAGCATAGACAAATGTGAATAATTATTTAAGGAATTCGGCAGAAAAATATTTTAATAATTTTTATTCATTTTTCACATTATGGGGGAGGATTATGCAAAAAATAATTCTAAATCTCTACCTTAAAAGATTAACCACAAGAGTCAGTTTAAACGAAACGTTTAGGAAAAGGGATTTTGTGATTGTGCGATTTTCAAAACATCGTAACTTATTATCAAAATAATTTCAACCCATAAAGAACTTTTTATTTAAAATATTTATTATTTTGATTATAAAAAAAACATTAAAATAGTTTATCTAGGATTACTTATGTTTTTTGCACTAAAACTAAGTGGCCTTCAGATTTATATTTCAACTCAAAAAAGCAATTATACAACGATAGTGGACTTAGGCGTTCTATTTACGTATACAATAGCTTGTTGCGATAATTTTTGTATTTTTATCTTCAAAACGGCAAAAATGAACTCCTGTGTTTATCCTCTAAGGTTCAAATTTATAATGACTTACAAAAAAGTTATTGAAAAGAATATTCTCTTATGGACCCTCGATACCCCCCTTGGGCCCGGGTGAGTTAAATGCTTTTCCTGTGCAACGATTCAACTCTAATCAAATAAGCAATGGGTTTATCGCAACAGAGGAAAAACAATTAGTTCTCCATTACTTTATTAAGTGGCTGTGTATCTAACTACCCTCACGGTCAGACTTCCCCATAACGTGGAAATAAATCCAGGAGAGAAAAACGGAAAATCAGTGCAACAGTTCGTGTGGGGCTTTTGTCCGTGGAAGTACGTAGATCGGATACGTTTGATTCGGAATAAAAACCTAATCGCTCCGGGATTTAACCGACTCGTTCATCTGAAATCTCCGCCTTGCTAATTTCCTTTGTGAAATAAAACCACTCCAAATTTCGTATCCAATTCATATTATCCTTGGCATTATTCCTTTTCCTCACCCACTGGCAAACCAAACGCAGCCGGTATCGATCATCAGAAGGTAACGTGATCAGTCTTACGCTTTACGCGTCAATCCAGGAACAATGAAATCTTGTCGTTAAAAAAACCTTTTAACTCAGTATTTTACCTCCGCGCTGCCAGGAATCGGACCTTGGACCCTAAGCTTGATAGGTAAACTAGTCAACTTTGACACAAAGAGACGGATTTATCTCCACTCGACTTTCTATCACAAGATTTTTACCTGAGAGCAGACATCAAGTCGAAAGACTCGGTCAGGTTTCTGATTCTTTTTTTACACACAGAACTGTATTTTTCCTCCGCTTGAACACATAATTTGAATTTGATAAATTAAATGAAGATAAACATTTTTTTTGTTTAAATTTTCTTGTCATTTAAGATTTGCTTAAAACAGATTGAAATTAATTACAAAAGGGTGAGAAATTTTTTTGAGAAGGGAATATGAAAGTCTTAGTATTTACAGGTCCAATGAACTGTCATTGGCTGTTTTAAGTAGCCATTAAAAAGAGTATGATCCAGCTTTATCTACAAACATTTGGACATACTCGAAACACCATCACCATTATTCCCCTTCCACATCCGGTGGAGTATAGGGCACCAAATTTGCAAATCAAATGTAGCGTATTTAGATCTTTTACATTAATATAAGGTGATCTGTTTTACGTTTTAGGTGCCTAAATATTGTTGTTAAAACAATTTTTAAAATCAACACTTTATGTCCATTCTGCCAGGAATCGAATCCAGGACCGTAATAATGGTAGGCGAACGCACCAACCACTTCCACAACAAGGCGGACTTATCTCCACTCGGTTCAAATAATTTACCTACCTATTTTAATTATTTATATATTTTTTTTAACTATCATAGATGGAGATATTGAAAATATCATCATCATTATTTTCCTTTCCATATCTGATGATGCATAGGACACTGCATTGGTACACCAATCACGGCTTGTCTTGATCATTTTTTGTTACATGAAGGTAAAATGTTTCTCGTTTCAGGTGGCAGTCAAAGACAATAAAAAAAAAAATCACAGTTTTAATTTGTCAAGTGGTTCATTGCATTAGGTCCCGACGATTTAGGAAATTCCTGTGTTTAAGCAGGACCTCAATTTTACATGCGTTTTTTTTCTTAATTAAATAATGCTTTAACAGTTAAAATAATAATTTCCAATACCAAAGAATATTGAACTCATATATATTATAAAACATGCAGATAATAATAAAAATTGAAGCATAAATATAAATTAGAAAATATCCCATTAGTAAATAAATAATTAAAGATATACTCGTATATGAATTAGAAAACGTAATTTTTTTTAAGCAGGTCGACTACCGGTTAAACATTAACTTTTCTAATCATGCTGAAAGTATGCAGTACCATGGAATAAACTCTCTTAAAAATCGAAGAATAATGTTGGACCAGTTATTTTTATTCAAATTAATAAATAATAAAATTGATTCTCCTAACCTACTAGAAAGACTTCCATTCCGTGTGCCATCTAGACCGACAAGACAAAATCTTTTGTTTTACACTGAAAACGCGCCAACAAACTATTTTAAACAATCACAATACCTAAAATATGCGACCAAAATAACAATATATTTACCGAGGCTGATATTTTTTGTGAGAATGTATGTAAATTTAGGTCAAAAATTATTGAAATTTTGAGAGAAGCAGACATTTAACATTATTATTATATAAATATTTTTTCATTTCGTTTCTTTTACATTTATTATATTGAACATAATTTAAATTATTGTATTAAGTGTAAACAATTTGTTTGGTATGTGCATGAGTTTCTTACTCTAATATACAAAGAAATTGGCAATATATGTGTACATACTGTTTGTTTACCTAATAAAATAAATAAATAAATAAATAAAACATTCGGATAATAAAAAAAATTAAAGCATAAACAAAAATTAAAAAACATAAAATCATGAAATGTTGCATATAAAAACGTATATTTCAATATTTTTTTCATGTCAGCTATGTCGATAATCGAACCAGAGAATTAAAAATAATATTTGCAACGTCAATTTGACAAATATTTGTAGGTACATTTTTTAAATAAAATTGTCCTGGGCTGGTAAAATAGAATGATAAAATATTTATGTAAGAAGGTTCAATACTGTTGAAGTGCGGTCTCTCAGGCAAATGTGTCATAAAACGATGTATGATGTACAAATGTCGAGATCCGTAAACTATGTAAGGCTTAGACAAGCATTATTGACAAAATCAAGAAAGGGATGCCGAGTTGGTTGGGACATGTAGAGCAAATGGACTGAAAAAAACGCATAAAAAGGTTAACGATGCAAACATTTATGGATGCAGAAAACGAAGAAGACCGTGAAATACATGGCACGATCAAATCTAACAAATATATTACAACAGAGATGAAGAACATTTAGGAGAAGGTAATATAGAAGTCTAGGCATCTACAGGGCTTATGACCTGTCAATGGATGGTTTAAGTGGCCACTTTAAACACGGTGTAACATTCACCATTCTGCCTAAATTTGAACATCTATATTCCTTAAATTCTTCCATCTGTTGATGTTTGTGAAGTTAAAGAGCTGAAACCTTTATTAATTTTAAATTTGGACAAACTCAAAATATTGTTTCTAACAAATACTTAAAGATGGACTTGCCAACAGTAGTACGAGGCATGTTCAGAAAGTAAGTGTACCAGATATTTTTTATTTTAGAAAATGTGTATTAAAAAAAAATCTAAAGGATATTTTTTATATATTTATTGACTATTTATACACATAATTGCCATTCCCTTCAATATATGTGGTGAGCCGTGACTCAAGCTTCTTAATCCTTCCTGGAAGAACTGTCCCGTTATCTCCGTCCCGCACTTCAAAACCGCTTTCTGCAACTTCTCGTCGGTTGAAAATTTAATTCCACCCATGTGTGCCTTTAGGGAGGTGAAAATATGTTAATCTGGAGTCAAGGGAATACGAAGGGCGAATTAAACATCCCAACCAAATGAGTCCATGAGCGCCTTGGTGGCTATGTCGGCCTTAACCTTATCACGAAACGAAAACTTATTTTTCAAATTATGCACGAAATCTATATATTTATAATTGAAGACTATATATCTATAAATCTATAAAGAAATGTATATATATTTATTATTGAAGACATAAGTGAATAAAAGTTTTATTTGACGAAAACAAAAAGCAGAGATATCTGGGGTTAAAGTTTTGACCACCAGTACAATTATTGATTAAATATATTATCTTCATTTGCTCTCAAAATCGTTTTTTTGTTACTTTTTTATAGTGTTGTTCGCTTGATGTGAAAGAACTGTACATAAAATGTATATTGTGAATATTTTATTTATTTGACCTATGTTTTCAAATGTTTAACGTTATGTTCATCCAAACACTAGCAATATGGTTTATCATGCCCTTGCACGATCTACTTTTTTTATGGAATAATTGGATGGAAAGGAGCCTATAATCATATAAGGTAACAATATAAGTGTAAAAACCTTGCATGTAACAAAAGCAAGGTACAAATAATTTGCAACCATATTTAAAAAAAAAAAAAATAAGGTCTTTAGAAATGGTACAAATAACAAATTATTAAAATTAGACTTCATAAAAATTCCCTTTTTCCTTCCAACCAGTTATTTCAGGAAGCAATACTTTTAAAGCTACGAGAAATAGCAGCTGGGTCTAAAACATGTTTTCATGCGCCAACATTTATTTTTTAAAATTTTTAATAGACCCAGTCAAAGATGGAATAATTTACTATAAATCGCTTATTGTAAATCCAGACTCGCGAAGACAATCATTTTTCATAGCTCTAAAACTGTTCAATGCATTTTATTTGGATAATAATAAGTTATGATGGAGATGGATTAGTTGAATTTGTTTCGAATTAAATTTATGTTGAAATTATGGATAAAAAAACATTTTTCCATAGATCCTTTTTTTAATGAATCAGTTTCAGTGCTGCAGAGCAGCGTTTATTTAATAATTCAAAAATACATATAAGAATTTGTTACTTCGGTGGGACACATTTTTTTTTTATGACAGGTTTATATTACATTTATTTTATTTATATTTTACAATTTTATTTATAAACAGGCACTATAAAGTGTCTAGAAGATATTTCTTCAGTCCTTTTTTTTTTCATTTGAAGATCTTTCATGTTAATGATGGTTTGTGGGAGATCATTGAATAATCTTGGAACAACGCAATTTAATGTTCACTCTCCGAAGTAATTTGTAATTCGGGGAACAAACAGGGAGCCCTTAGTTTTTAATCTAGTGTTGTGAGTATGGGAAACTCTTTTTTTATATTCCGGATCAACAAAGTGATCTACAATCAATTCGTAGTCACAAAGTTGTTTTACCGGCAGGACATTACAGAATTTAAAATATACACCTACGCCCATATGTTTTGCGTCACGGTTTATGCTATCTGGTACAATCCCCCTCAACAGTCTCACCTGAATATCATAATTTTACCCAGGTGAGACTGGAAAGTGAGACCCCAGACACTCACTCCGTAAGATATAATGGATTCAATGAGCGAGGTATATATGTATCTTAACGTTTTGAAAGGTAGTGTGCTTTTGATTTCATAAATCACTTTAAGCCACATTTGTGTTATTATTTTCTCACACACTGTGGGTTATTATTTTCTTACAATGTGTGTTATTATTTTCTCATTTTTATTGACAAAAAAATGTGTTCTAATATTAGCACAATTTTTTTATTTTCGACATCTATCTTATTTTTCCGGCAGTCTTTACTGAAATTCAAAATAAAATGTATCGCCACACACAGGCCATGCATTTATGTGTTTTTTGTGTTTGTTTCATAGTAAATTTTGTATTTGTAACTTATATATACCTATTGTAAAATGCAAAAAAATAAATATGTAATAATAAACGAAAATCTTCATTTATGTAAAAAAGCACATTTTTTAAAAATTGTGACATAATGCCTTCATCTACTCATGTCTTCAATTATTGTTGACCTAAAGAATCTGTGAGTTCAGAATATATTATTTCGAGTTTTTTCTTAGAAATAGATATGAATATTGTATCTCCAATAATATGTTTCAATCATAACCGACAAGGAAATACGCTAGCTCAATCTGCAATATTCCAGAATGCTTGGACAATGTCACCCACCATGGAAATATAATCCAATTTTAGTCAAGGAAGTTCAACATTCACTGAAACCCTGGAGATTTGTTTATTTAATTTAAACAATATTTTTATTTTGTCTAAATTTTTGTAGACAAGGACTGGATCACCCCCAAGGGAGCTGTTAATATTAGTGATCGACCGAAACAAGATTTTCAGCCGAAACCGAAACGTATTTAAATGACATATTACAACAGAGATAAAGAACATTTTAGAGACGGGAATATAGAAGTCTAGGCATCTACGGGGCTTATGACTGGTCATTGGCTGGTTGAAGTGGCCACTTTACACACTGTGTACCATTCACCATTCCGCCCATGGTCTATATTCCGTCAATTATTTTATCTGTTGATGTTAAAGAGCTGAAACGTTTAATTATGCGGGTGAGATTCATCTAATTGAATTATTTCACCATCATATTAGGCAAAGCCTGAAATTTTTTATTTATTTTTAATTTCTATACTTCTTCATGGACCAGGTGGATTTATCAACATTAATTAATTAATAATTCAATTAGATGAAACTCACCCGCATAAATAAAGGTTTCAGCTCTTCAACTTCATAAACATCAACAGATGAAAGAATTGAAGGAATATAAATGTTCAACTATGGGCGAAATAGTAAATGTTACACAGTGTGTATTACACACTGTGTAAAGTGGCCACTTAAACCAGCCAATGACAGGTCATAAGCCCTGTAGATGCCTTTACTTCTATATTCCCTTCTCTAAAATGTTCTTCATCTGTGTTGTAATATGTTAATATTAACAGCTCCCCAGGGAATTGAATCCAGTCCTCGTCTACAAAGATTTGGACAAACTCAATATTGTTTATCTAAATGAGTTAAAAATCACTTAAAAACGTCAAAAATTAGGCGTTTTTATTGTCGAATTCATTAAAATAAGTGTTCAATAAAATACGCAATCAAATAAAAGAACATAAATTGGTTTATTTTTAGCGCTTTTTGGCTCGTATTTACGATATACATTTTTTAAAATTTTTTATTTGAAGTTCATTTATTAACCCTTACATACGAGTATCATTACAAAAACTATTACATTCATTTTACAAAAAAATATATGATTCTTTATTTATGCTCTATTGTTGATAATTATATTTTAACGCATTTTGAACAGTTTGATTGAGTCTTTTGTTAAGTTTTGTCTGGTAGTTTATTGTATAATTTCAGTCCCTGATTTATTAGTCTCAATTGTCCTTGTCTTGTTTTGGAATGCTGTATGTGGTAAACTTACATATTAAATAAAAATATTATACAAATCTACAATGAACGCCATAGGACCTTCGACTAAATGCTTAAATTTTGCATTTTTACTGCGCGTAAGAAAGCATTTTTTTCCGTAGCACTGAACTTCTCAGAGTAGTACATTCAACACATTGCACCACCTCACATATAAAACAATTGGGAACGGAATATACATTGGTCGATTTAGTGCGTCTACTTTAGATTGACAGACAGGAAGAGCTTTAGATAAAATAACAATTTGTTGCACCCCGTCAACGTATTGAAAACTTTCAATTCTGACGTAATATACGTCGGTGCACATTGCAGGTTCGCGAAAGTTGGAACCAATCAAGTTGCTCCTATTTTCCCGTGGCATTTTGGTATAGGAAAACCAGGAAGGCAAATTGTACAAATAAATGATTTATGTGTCGATTGAAATGTCGAACTGCATTCGCCACGTGACAGATAAATATATGTTTTAGACTCAGAGTAAATAATTCATTAGAGAAGCTTTCTCGCTCTATTCCATAGAACAAAAGCGTTCCAAATTTTGATTTGGTTTTTAGTTTAACAACAGACAAATTCTCGACACGAGTACCAACGGCCCGTTGTATTACTGTAATCTGTAGCTAACTTCCAAGCTTATAATCATAATATCGTTTTTCTCCGTATGGGCGACTCTAGCCAGTGGCGTATTATTACTCTAAAGTTTTAGAATTTGAAAACCAAACAATTCTACAAACACATGTTTTTGATTTTCCGATGATTTAAATTTTAAATTTATTTCATGTAAATCAAATAAATTACACTGAAAATGGTATCGGAATAAAAAAAATAGTTTTATTTTTTAAAAACAATTTAACTTTACGTGACAGAAATATAATTTTACTTTACTTTATCGGAATGCGCTACATCGATCTTTTACTTACTTGAAATATAATAAAATATTTTTAGTATCTGCACCTTAGCTTAGAGAATAAAACATGGGAGTCCCCTTTTTCTCGTTTGAAGTTAAAAGTGCTGAAATTATTGCAATCAGCTATTTTATATGTCAACAATGTTTTGAGGATGTCTAAATGTTTGTAGACAGGCTGAATTTCCTCCCTAGATCATAAGCCCCGTAAATGCTTAGACTTATATATTCCCTCCTCAAAAGTATGTTTTCACTCTGTTGCAACAAATCGAGATCTAAATCACTCCTCAGGAAGGAAATCCAGCCTGTCTGAGAGCATTTGGACTAGTATAAGAAGTGTAAAAATTAAAACATTGTTTTCAGGCGTTGCCTAGTAGGTAAATTGGTTCAGCCGGATGAATCTCCCCTATGCCCACGTTAGAAAGGTTTCAGCTCTTTTACTTCACAAGATGTCAACAGATGTAAGAGTTGAGAAAATGTGAATGTTGTTTAAACGTGGGCATCATGGTGTAATGGTTAGCGCGTTTGCCTACCATGCGAGAGGTCTCGGGTTCGATTCCCGACATGGATGGTATGAAATATTTATTTAAAAGGGTGTTTTCACACCAGAATATTTCATAGTCCCTGGACTGGTACTTGAAGAGTAAGACCGATCATCTTACCATCATGTATCAAAAATGATCAAGCTACGCTGCGATTGGTGTACCAATACAGTGCCCTATGCATCATTAGTTGCGAAAAGGGAACGATAATGATGTTGAAACATGGGCAGAATGGTGAATGTTACACAGTGTGTAAAATGGAACGTACTCCGTGTAAAAAAAAGTCCAGTGTATTTTTCTTTGCTTTTTCTTTATTGTATACTGTTACTGGATGTATAATGTTGCGATTATTAAATTAGTTTTAATGTTGGTTGGAGTTTCATGTGTCCAGGCAGATGAAGTAAACAATTCTGTGTGTGAAATAGAACTGGGAAAAAATGTAAAAGCCGTTACGGCGTGGCCATAAATAAATAAATATAATATGAATATTTGTTTCATGAAGGAAGGATAGTCAATCAGTCTTACACTTCAGATATCATTGATAATTATAATTTTATCTTATCTTTTTAAATCGGTTGTGTCAAGGTCGAAGGTCTGAAAAACTTACAATAATTTGTAGGTAACATAAGAAGCTTATTATTTTTTATTTTTTTAAATATAAAGCTATAGTTCGGTGGCTCCCGTAATGAAATAGCTACGCTTTAATGTCGTAAGGGAGGTTCTGCGTTCGCTTCTAGGTGAAATCACAAAAATCAAAATTGGATTTTTCTTAAGCCTAGGTGTTGTATGCTGCAAGTCATTACCAAAATTTGCCCCACTGGCCCGTTGTGGTGCGCAAAATAGTAATGAAATAAATTATGTAAAATAAGTCATATAAAGTCAGAAGAGTTTATAAAATTAATATTCTAGGTTTGTAAGGGAGAATTTTAAGAATTCAACCAGTTCGAGGAAGAAAAATCATTATGAGAAACATAATAACTTTCTGGATGGCTGCCAGCAATTTGCTATACGTGGTTACTTTTCTCTCAAACAGGACATGTTTCTTTGAGGAATCTTCGTAGTTTTAAATGGGGCATAATTTAATGACGAAAGTACTCAAGAGCTAGATATTTGTTTTATTAGTTGAGCATATTAACAAAGGCATGATTAAAAATACTAAAATGATAGGCATGTTAAACAAAAAATCAAGAATTTTTGTTTCAAATGGGCATATTAACCGATTTTCACCGACCGGTTTCAAAGCAAACTAGTTACGTAAACCTTGACAAAGAAGCTAATTTTTATTTTTCACCGACCGGTTTCAAAGCAAACTAGTTACGTAAACCTTGACAAAGAAGCTAATTTTTATTTGTCACCGACCGGTTTCAAAGCAAACTAGTTACGTAAACCTTGACAAAGAAGCTAATTTTTATTTATCACCGACCGGTTTCAAAGCAAACTAGTTACGTAAACCTTGACAAAGAAGCTAATTTTTATTTATCACCGACCGGTTTCAAAGCAAACTAGTTACGTAAACCTTGACAAAGAAGCTAATTTTTATTTGTCACCGACCGGTTTCAAAGCAAACTAGTTACGTAAACTTGACAAAGAAGCTTGTTTGCTTTGAAACCGGTCAGTAAAAAATAAAAATTAGTGGTTAAAAACAAAGTTGTTTTATTTATTTTATTATAATGAATAACCACAAAGTTAGTGCTTTAAATATAAACTTTATCTTAATTCATTGTTCATAAACTGATTCCTTCAAATAAGTTAGTTATAATTATAATTAATAGCATACGAGCTGAACCCCGCAATGTTTTGCTATTGCTAGATTTAAATACATATTTGTATATATATCAAATGAACACAATCGAAAGTTTGATATCAATTTTTGTATTAATTCCAAATTCGATATGTTCATATACATTATTATTTTTGTTTCGGTTTACATACATTGTGAGGACAGAGAATCATTGTTTTCCTGTCACTATCTTGCAAATGCCTCCCTGATACTGTGCGAAAAAGACAACGGCATGTCAGACCTTTTGTTAGAATAGACACAATCAACGTTTCGTTGTCCCGTTTTCCGCACCTTAAAACTGAACTAATTTTGTTATTTTTTATTTATTTACAGAGTATCAAAATAAAATTTTCTGTATAAGTACGTTTTGCGTTTTTCAAAAATAGTTATATTTGTATAACATCGAAAACATCCTTTAAAACGGTGCCTTTTGAAGGGTTTTTGGATGGTTATAGTTTCTATAATAAACCAGTTTCATGTAACAAAACAATAAAGACACGCTACACCGATGGTAAATATCAATAGTGGGTAAAAAAATCACTGCTCGAGTGCCATGATCCAGAGAGAAAATACGGGAAAACGTTTGTATGAAGAAACGCGGACTGCGTTTCCTCTTAGGATTAAAAATAATTAAGGATACTCACAAAATTTGACTAGAAAATTTTTAGCAAAAACCATTCAGATAAACGTAAAAAAGATGGTGAAACTTTTCATTGATACGTAGGTACCTAGGTACTTGTTTACGATCAAATTCCAAAACCTAAAATTATTCGTTTAGAAATATTGAATTTAAGTAGGTACCTAGGTACTTTTTTAAGGTTGAATTCCAAAACTGTAAATAATTAATTTTCTAATATAGAATTCATTTTGAAAATGTCAAACTCTGCTCTAAGTACCGATAGAGGTGGATTTTGTTTAAGAATCCGTTTTTCAAAAATGTATCAAATGTCAGTCAAAATTATCAAATTAGTATCTATTAAAAATATTTTTTGTTTGTAAACGTTAAAATACATATTATTTTATTATGCAAAAAAACAACACTCTCCGATTTTTTTATTATATGCATTTTAGCCGAATGCAACCCTGGAAAATCGATGAAAAACACATATACGCTTGTAACTTTTTTCCACTCAACATATTGAAGATGTTATTATTTATAAACCTTGAGAGCGTAAATTATTTTTTTTCCAAAAAACCGCACGTAAATCTGTCAAGCCATTTTCGAGATTTTGCGAGACTAATAACAGTCATTCATTTATATATATATATATATATATATATATATATATATATATATATATATATATATATATATATATTCCTCAACGTAACTTCATCAAAAGTTATTATTTCATGACTGTAAGTTAATGTTTTGCGAATAATATTTTGAGTAAGTTTGTATATTTTTTTTTGTTGATTTTTTACTGGATTTAACTCCTTGATAATTGACTTAGTTTGACAGTTTTTTATTTAAATAGGATCCTTTGAGTAGGAAATATCGTGAATATTATGCAGTTAGTAAAATAATGAGCCAATGACACTTCCTTTGAATACACAGGTTTTCATATTTTTTTCTCGAAGATCAAGTCAATTAACATTTCAGTGATAGAATCGTAGAGGACGAAAGAGTGAGTTTGTGTTTGTGTGCATTATATTGGAAAAACATGTATTATACATGTGCATTATTGTACATGTTCATGTGAGTGTTATGAACGTATCTAGTATCTACATATTATGTGGTAAAATAAATCAGTGGTCGTGAGGACAATTTACTGTTAGAAAAGTTACGCTATTATTGTTATGATGTTACGAGCTAAATTACTTCATCTGAATGAAGCAAATTATCATTTTATATTGAAAACAATACAATATATTCTGAAAGACTAACAGTGTTGCACATTAAACGTCCGTCTACATAAGCGCAACGTCCTTAAGTACATTAACTTCGTTCCAATCATGAAGACATTAAGAACGGAACGCGGCCTGTAAAGATACCACAGGGCGTGTTAACGTCAGTTAGCCCGAAGAGTCAGCCCAACCAAGTCAGCTTAACGCAGTCTCTCAGTTTCAGTATGTAGTCCAGCCCTGTCACATCAACTAATAATCGCCATCACTCGTGTTACGTAAAAGTTCCATATATTTATTCGTCATGTTATATATACGCATTAGCTCCAACCCTCAACTCACTATAAATTCTAAATACGAATAACTTTGGATACTTTGTATTTCGTTTTTCATTATTATTCACACAAATACGTAAATATGTAGGTACATTTTGCATGAACAAATGTTTTTTTTATCAATGTTTCAGTCGTCGAGTTTCTGGCACAAGTTGGTAACTACAAATTTTCGAAAAATGAGGTATCTTCGTAATAATTTAATGTAGTTATGCAGAAAACAGCCTGCCATAAAAAAGTAATACTGAGATAAAAGCACTTTTGTGAAAAGCGTGAATAATCAAATCAACACAACAGTTGGAAAATTTTTGACTTTAACAAATTATAAAGAATGAATACATTAGTTTTTTTTTAATATTACAAACAAGAATCTAATGATGTATTTGACCAGCTTCAATATTTTTTAAAGTACCGAAAGATTTTTCTATTGCTGTATGTGTTTTTTGCAGATTAAAAATGCCGTTTTCTGGATCGCCACCATTTTCAGAATGTGATCAAAACAGTTTTTTGTATTAAGCGGTCTGGCTGTTTTTAGCAGATCATAGAATTGGCCTTACTGCATCCGATAACATCAATATATATTTTTTCAAAATTGTATACTGGCTGCTTTCTGCATAACTATGTTCATTAGCCTATTAGCACTTCACGTTATTTTATTGATCTTATCATATTATCTATGATTGCACGATTATTTTACTAGAGCACGTTATCTTAGATTGATTTTTAATATTCGTTTTTCCGTGTGTTCTTTGTTGCGATGATACAAGTTCTGTTTTTTCTTGACTTACTGTCGGGGAAGGAAGTGACGTCGGAGACTGGGAAAATCAAAACAAGAGCCACCGGATTTCAAAGAATAGGATGGTTTGAAATTTGAATAAAAATATACACGAATCCGAAACAGCCGACAAGCAGAAATGATAATTGAATTAATCTTTTAATTTATTATATAAATAAAACACGAGTGATACTTTAATCTACAAATTTGGAATATCCAGTGACCGGTTTCATCGCTTTAGCGACATCTTCGAGACTGGTCAACCTGTACTGGACCAGTCTCGAAGATGTCGCGAAAGCGATGAAACCGGTCACTGGATATTCCAAATTTGTGGATTAAGGTATCTCTTGTGTTTTATTTATATAATAAATTACAATGAACTTCCATCAAGAATTTTCACTTACAAACTTAAATGTTTTAATCTATTAAGTTTACGAGTACTCTAGCAAGGTACTTGGGAACCTTATAAATCTCATCCGCATTAATAAAGGTTTCAGCTCTTACAGCAACAACAGATAAAAGAATTAAAGGAATATAGATGTTCAAATATGGGCAGAATTATGAGTGTTACACAGTGTGTAAAGTGGCCACTTCAACCAGCCAATGACAGGTCATAAGCCCGGTAGATGAATATACTTCCATATTACCCTCTCTAAAATGTTCTTCATCTCTGTTGTTAATGTTAACAGCTCCCCAGGGAGTTAAATCCAGTCCTTGTCTACAAAAATTTGGACAAACTCAAAATATTGTTGATGGTATTTTGTTTAAATGACGTAAATAGTACGATTTCATTCGTAAACTTTGCTGAATTCTTTTAACTAAGGATTTTATAATTTGGTGTATCTACTTTATAATTACCATAAAACTATTGTTTTTAACAATTTACAACCTCCGGATCGTTCACTTTGTCATTATGGGGGATCTTAAATATTTCAATGATTCACTAGACAGGTTGTTATGCAGAAATTTAACAAAAGGAGTTCTAAAGGTGGTCTATAACTGAATGTGGTTGTTTGAGCCGACCACAGGCATTACAGGGCAGTCACTAGCAGACTTAAGGGTATCACTGCCGCCTCTTTAAACCAACTAATTAATGATTCCCCATAAAATGCTTCAGACACCGGTAACCCTGAAATACAGCGCGGCTATCCTCGTGACAATTTGTAAGTGTAATTTTTTTTTTTTTCATTTTGTTTTTTACAATAAACATAATAATAAAACAGAGTATAAAAAAAGCATAATTACATATCAATGAAATACATATTAGTAGAAAAATAGTAAACAAAAAAATCCCACAAAGGCATGGCCTGTTCGTGGGTATACAAGAAAATGTTAATGAATTTTTACTCCTATAATAAATAATGGATCGTTATAATATTTTTGTATCACATAAGAAAGAATAATATTAAATATTCTGTAAAAGATAATATGGTATTTTTTTTATAGTAATTAAAAAAGGAAATAAAAAATATTTAAAAAAACACAAAAATATTCCTTTTTATTAAAGGGCAACAAAACAAATCATAGAAAAAAAGAGTTCTTATCTTTAGTTTGAATCCAGGATAGTGCATGTTTTTTAAAAGAAGGAAACTTTTGAAAGTTTGGAATCAATGAATTATTATTAGTAAAACAAAGAATTAATATTTTTTAGGCCTGTAAAATCTGCATGTCTCTGTGCGAGCCTCGTTTTACAATGTGGTATTTCTAACACATGATTCCTTCTTTGACGTGATCTATTTGAATTACTTGTAAATAAATTTTGGTTCTTAAACATTTATTTTAAACATTAAAAACGATATAAGGAACAAAAAGAATTGCTAACAATTTTGTGTAAATAATTTGGCTTGTCGCAATAGCCATGAAAGACATACGAGTCTTTTACTGTCAGTTAAAATTATATATCCGTGCCAGTTTTCTTTATATTGTCTTATATTGGTGCAATAGTAACATGATTATTATTATATTTAGATACATTGCATTGTGACGATGAGTAAAAAAAATCAATACTTATAATTGTTTTTTGTCCTTTATCGTATGCTCTTGCTCTGTGCACTCTTGCTGAGCTTTTTTTAAACATGTATTTTGAAGTATCTTTAAAACTAGTAGTTATGAAAAAAATAAAGAAATTAGGTTTTTCAAATATGGTGATTTTTTAAAGCGATTTTCTTAGTAGGCCTAATAAGAGACTATAAGCCCTGTATGTCTAGACTTATGCCTAGACTTACATGAATTTTTACTTTTCCTCATCTCTATTGAAATATCTATAATCTAACCCTCTATGAGATAAAATCTAGCAATAACTCGTATTTGAATCTACTAACTTTCTACATAAAGAGTACATGATATAAAGGATGAACGGCAAAAGGAAAGTTTCGAGATAGAACACAGTTTGTAAAGTGGCCAGTTAAACATAACGCATTCTGTACCGTGCATTGCGGTCATGTAAACAAAACAAGGGCGAATCGTCAAAATAAGCAATTATCCACAGCTTACCATTATATTTGACTTTCGATAGTAATGTTTATTAGTAAATCCATATAAAATATTTAAGGTAGACAGTAGCCAGTAGACACTTTTTATTAAATAAATTCTATTATACAAATTTATAAAGAAGAAAAAATAAAAGAATTTGAGATGAATAAGTCACTCAGATCCCAACACAATATTAAGACTCCTAGATTCCACACAAGTCATGGTCAAAACAGCATTGTATTTACAGGTGTAAAAAATTACAATTATCTTGCCAATGAGCTAAAAACTATTAAAAATTAAATATTAATAAATAAATTAAAATCTAAAGAAACTTTTTGAACACGTGTAAAAACTACATAAAATTTTAATGAGTATGAATGTAGTATTGTTTTATGTTTTTTTTCTTGTAAATTTACTCTTATAAATAAACAACTACAACAGTGTAAGTCACTCTCCAAGCACAAGAGAAAGTCTCTTTTTTTGGAAAGTTACAGTGACAACATTTACTAAATGTATAAAAGTAGATATGTGTAATTTAAAAAAAAAACATGTACCTTTTATGAAGTTTATTAATAAAAAAATAAATATTTTTAGTCTAAAATAATTGTTTTTTATTATTACCACTACCGTTTATATCTTCCTACAAAATATCTATGAAGTGCCCCTAGCGCCCAGCCTGTTCTCAGTAAACGATGAAACTAGCCTATTACCTCGGCTTATTACTCCATACAAAAAAGTACATAATATTTTACATATTTAAGCTAAATGTACAAATATTTCAGGCTGCCCTGCTGGGAATCGAACCCGGGACCTCAAGCATGGTAAGAAAATGAGCCAACCACTACACTACGAAGCCGACTTATCCCCCTCGGTTCCCTTTTTCAGGATTTTTACCTGAGAGAAGCTATTGAGTCGTAATCACTCGTCCAGGGATTTGGTTCTATTTCGCACGTTGAATCGTAAGTATTCTTCATCCGCCTGGCCACAGACGTAATATATATGTTTTTGTTTATCATATTTGTTTTTGAATGCACCGCAACAGGCCAGGAAGCCCAATTACAGTGGTGAATTTGATCACAGAACACCCACGATTGAGAAAAATCATATCAAATTCTTGTGTTCTCACCGGGAATCGAACCCGGAACCTTCCTTGTGTGAGTCAAGCGTCTTAACCACTACATCAAGGAGGCCGCCATAGCTAATAGTCTCAATAACTTATAATTCTAGAAACTTTTTTATTTGAATTAAATATCGTTGAGTTTCAATTAACATGCAAATTACAGTACACATATATGGACGTATAGACGATGCGGAAACTATTGTGAAAATTTTAAACATAGAATGCTGGAGCATGCAAATTTTTGTCAGTTAATAAAATTACGAACGTGTAGCTTAATCACATCTATTCAACTCTTAAAAGACTGGTAAATAATTCCTTCGCGCGCGGTGACGTAACGTCGCACGTACGTTGATGTAAATGATTTAGGCGGTCAAAATTATTTTACAAAGCATTTTGACTTTAAATCATAAATTTTACTGTAAAGTTTTTCCTTTGTAAAATTGGAATATTTTTGCGGAAAAAAATACGTACACTTCAATAACTTAAAATTTATTTTTAATGATTAATTTTACGAACAAAAGAAATGTTTTCGGTAGACAAATAATTTAAATGCAAATAAATATTTTGTTTTTGATTATTCATTTATAGTTAATGATTATGGTTTCCATGCGCCTCTACCCAGAATGATCAGATTTGTAAATGAAAATCAATATCTTAATTATTTTGATTGCAAATTGATTTTTTTTACAAATAAACTGAAAAACTATTCCTAATAAATTTACTGTATATGTGTAGAACTAGCTTGGATACCATAATGCCTAACGCCATAATGTTTTTGCTTTTCTTTGTTGTATTGCTTCTTTTATTTGTAACTATAATTATTTATTTTTTTTTGTTTAATGATTTGTTTAAATTGGACATTGTCCGTAAATTCTTTTAATAAATAAAGAACATCGAATTCGATATTTGAGTCAGCTAACAAAAGAGCAAAGTTTAATTTAGAGCAAAATCATTTTGGATATTTTTTTTTTGTTTCGTTCATGCTACTTAATAATAGGTCCGATAATTTAATAGTCGACCATATATATCAAGGTTACATTCCTTCTTCGAGAACTTTCTTGCGTAGTTTTCACGGTATAACCAAAAGTGCTTATTTTGGGCTTCTTATGCCTCTTCCGACAATTGTCCTATGGGTTACAAGGCATTTTTAAAAACAAGGCTGACCTGACCGAGTTTGTTTATTTTCTGAAAGTTCAAATATTTTTTCTAACTAAGCTTCATTGGTTTTAATAAATAATGCTTGTTTTCTTTGGGATTAATACCATTGTTCTTTTATTGATTTTTTGAAGTACGCAAATCTTTGTTTTAAAGTGCGTTGATTATCTAGCGTGTCGCCGTAACCTGACAACAAGTAAAAAAAAAAGAAAAAAAACATAATAGACAAAAAAGTCATAACATAAAAGTCATCTATAAAAAAAAACCTTTAACTTGGTCATCCGCAGCTATCCGCATTCAAATTCTATATTATTCTTTAGTCTAATAAATTAAGTATACAGTACAATAACGAATATTACCCAAAAAGAGGCGATTATATAAAATGTCTTATAAACATGAAAATTAATATGAAAAAATGATTACAAAACAACCTTTTTTGAAGTTCTACAAATAATATAAAGTTAAGTTAAAAATCGTGTAAAAATATCAAGAAATATTAATTACCTAAATTATTCGAATCCATCAAAATAATTACAATAAATTAAGTGAGCATTTCAAAATTTATCTTTGTTTAAATCAGCTCTGGCCAACTCGAAGCCGTGGTCATGTATGACGAAAAAATAAAACATATAAAAGCCTCTTAATAATTGTCGTTTCAAAGAACTAGTAAATTATGAAACAGCATTTTAGATGTTCAGTTCTACATTTGGTGTTGATATTTTCACTGTTTTAGAATCTTAGAAATTGAATAAATTGATTAATGCAATATTAAACTAAAAATTTTATATCCCAGGATTTTAAAAACAGTATTTTATAGTAAGTACATAACAACAACAGAACTATTTTGCCCAAAAAAATATTGGTGCCTTTAGATCTACATACGTTTCTGAAGCTTTATAAGAAGAAACGTAATAAAAATAAAAATAGGGCGCCAATAATAGACGTAAATTTGAAAAACTAGTTAAGGTATGTAACTTCAACTATTGAAATAGATTTAGTAAAATTAAGTAAGCAAAAAGAATCTTAAATCTCGCACTAAAAGAAGTGGTTATTGATAATTGGATTTATTTAAAATAAATTTTACAATATTGTTTGATTTATGTGTCTTAATTTATCATTTTGATTGTTAAAACTATTAAAAATGTTTATTACTACACAAAAACATTTTTTTGTTGGTTCAATGTAAGTTTTCTTTTCTGATTGTACCTTCAGATAACCTTTCCATGATTTTTATATAACACCTAGGCTCTAGGATTTTTTTGGTATATTTAACGTCACTTTTGAAATTCGACTTACGACCGGCTAATTCTTATTAATCAACGTTTGTGGCGTCGTAACCATAAACAAAAGACGGAATATTCTAAAGGTTAGACATGGAGATATACTGTTTTAATAATTCTTTTTTTATAACTTCTAACAATAAACATCAAATTTAGCCCTGTTAAAGCAAAATAAATTTTAAATCATAATTACGCCGGTCATCTCTTCCAAGCGTGCATCCCCATCACTGTCAAAAACCGACAGAATCTATTTTAGAGAAACACCGGCTACTAAATAGCGTCTCTGTCTTCCTTGCTATGAGTTTTATCTTCGAACTTTCTCTCATACAGATTTATTGCTATTTGCGTTACATGCATTCTTCGCGTAGCAAGGTTAAATGTTTTTTATATTAACCCAGCATGGCTACACTAATTTAACTTTCCTAATCCGGTGCGGAAATGTTCATTTGAAAAGTACAAAAAATCCAATTTCATGGGTTAGAGCTCATGTTGGAGAAATCGGAAATGAGAGAGCAGATGAGCTGGCCAAGGCTGCTACAGTCGAAAAATTGAGGCCGAACTTTGATGAAGTCCCAATAAGCCATGTAAGGTGGTCCCTTTCAAAAGATAAATGAAATGAGTGGAGGAAAATTTATGAAGAAAAAACTGCCAATAAGTGGATCAAGCAACTTTTGAGAAGCACAGACGAGGCCAAAACATTTTGGAAGCATGAAACGCCTACATATGAATTAACTCAGGCTCTCTCGGGACATGGATGCATGAGGGAATATCTGCATCGCTTTGGGCTGCGAGACGATAGTTGCTGTCCATGTGATGGCATCACTGAGCAGACTGTGGAACATCTTCTTGTATACTGTCCAATGTTTGATAGACCGAGGTGGGAGCTTGAATGCAAAATAAACACTCGGATTGATGCGACTAATAACCTAGCTGAGCTCCTGAACTGTAATGATACACGAAGAGAAACTGTTCGATTCATTACAGGGACGATCAAGCAGGCTAAGTTATTCAATGGTGGTATCTAGCTCCTTTTGTTTTTTTGTGTCCAACTTTTACGATTTTTTATTATTTATTATTTTTTTATTATTTGTTAATGTAATATTTCTAGAATTATTTTGTTTATTCTGATTCTGCTTTATTTTTATTATTGTAAGTCTACGGTGAAAAATGTTGAAGTCAACGGAATATAATTTAAAGATAAATGTATTCAATAAAACCTTGCACATAACAAAAGCAAGGTACAAATAATTTGCAACTACAAAAAAAAAAAAAAAACAAACAAAAATAAGAGAGATATATTAAGTCTTGTATTGTATGTAGTCTAGTGTGACATCACAGCCACACAAGAGTTTATGCCCATTTACAAAATAGGTTTCCAGAAACCTATATCAGTCTTCTATTAATAACTCGTTACTAGACGGGTGGTACTTTATTTTTAAAACTACGCATGTTGCAACCAATTGCTATAAAAATTAAAGATTTAATGCATATCTTCCGAATAAAGAAATTAAAATTATCTTGTTTAAAAGGGTTAACAATTTATATTATAAAAGGTTTAATATTAAAATCAGCTACAAGCACAAAAAAATATTAAGTGAACTTTAATTATTTATTCAAGTAAAAATAACATTAAAAAAAATAAAATATTACAATCAACCCTGATTTTCTAAACCGTTAAATCAACATTATGAGTTATCGCCGACCACGCCTCCATATGAGTATGTTTTATGATTGTTATTTTATTAATATTGGGTAACTAAAATTATCATTTATCCCCGGTTAAGTGAACTAAATTAATGATACTGCTGCTTACTTTGAACAAATCACTTCACAACTTTAAAACATTCAGAGGTTTACCCTATTATTCGTTGCGGCAATGCAGTTGGATGCCGCAAAATTGTATTATTTATACAACACACCGTTAAGAACGTAAATTATAGACATACGTTGAGAACATCAACAAACAAAAAGGCAACGGAAACACATATAAGAATATTTAAACAAAACGTACATAGAACACCCATAACTTAATTAAATACTGTATGACATCACTCCGATAGAATACTGAAAGGATGGTATGAAATTGTCCGCGCAGTCAATTTAGAGCTCCCGATCAATTTCCTCTGCAGTCAAATGTCCGCACGTCAATTCAAATGAAGACATATTTTTTGCAACTTTTATGGAGTAATTTTAATATACGTAATTCTATTTTACATATCTGTTTTAAGCTTTCATAAAGTGGATTGTACTGTACACAATATTGCATAAGTGCTTTTGTTACATTGACTACCCGGCAGATAGTTTTTGGCTATTTGATCTAAAAAAAAAAATGGGAAATTTATTTTCACAATATTGTTGGAGTAACTGTATGCCATGACATCACGTAGCACAATTAAAGACAATATAATTTAGACTATTAAGATTGATAGACAAAAAAACTGTGTTATGTGCTGATGCGGTCATACACAAAGAACGATAATCGTCATCCATTTGATCAATTGATAAGACACTAAGACGTTGTAGAATATTAATTTATTATTTAAAAAGTATTACATCAAACAATTACATTACACTTTTGAGATAACAGCTACAGTATGTATATAAACTAAGTATTGCGTCGTCCAGTGACCGATAATCGTCATCCATTTGATCAATTGATAAGACACTAAGACGTTGTAAAATATTAATTTATTATTTAAAAAGTATTACATCAAACAATTATATTACACTTTTAAGATAACAGCTACAGTATGTATATAAACTAAATATTGCGTCGTCCAGTGACGTTACAACTACGTAAGATTACATTTCTAATTGCCTCCAAAGAGCTGCGTATGAAATTATATAACAGTTTGTGAGTTCTGTGGAGGGGTAGCTTAACAAAAGACAGTTGATTTTATTCCCTCGCGTAATTCTGGGAGCATATTCCCTCGTACGATGTATATGATATTTTGAGTGAGTCGCATTTTTGTTTTATATCATAGATAAGTATTTCCCCACAGGGAGATGCGTAATTTTATCAGATGGCTAAGCGCCATATGCATCTGAGTGCTAGGTATTACATCCTGCGGGGTACGTTATTTTCACTATCAGATGTCAAAATGCAATATGTTACTATATGGTACTAAATACATAACTTAAGTACGGCACATTTAAAAAAAAATCATTAATTGGCAGTGTTAAAATCGATTCGAAATTATTTTATGAAATTTCCCGCCACACCGCGCATAAAAAAAGCACGAAATTTTAGTTTTTTTTTTTAAATAAAATATCTTCAAAACTATACAACTTTCTAAAACAAGACAAGTACAATCAAGACTAATGAACCAGGGACTGAAATTATACAATAAACTACCAGACAAAACTAAACAAAAGACTCAGACAAACTTTTCAAAAGAGGTAAAAAATATTATCTTGAACAACAGAGTATAAATGAAAAATGTATATATTATTTTATGTAATATGAATGTAATAATCCATAAGGGTTTATAATTAAATTTTCAAATAAAAAAAAATTATCTGTCAATTTTTTTTACTGTATGGTTGGCTGATGTCGGAAACAATTGAAATGAAAATAAATACTGTTATTGAAAATTAAGAACACAATTAAATATTTTCTTAAAAATGTTTTTCCATAAAACGTTTATAAAATATAATTATTTAGTTTGAACTCCAATAATTCCAATACGTCGTAGTATAATTTTTTTGTTATCTCGCTCGTAACGCGCTTTGTTGCGTATGTCGATTTTTTGTTTCCAAAAAAAAACAGAAAAAGATACTTTAATACAGGTCAAGACTGCCAAACTGCGACTTATTATCGTTTTAAATAAAGCTAAACAAACAACATCTTGGCAGCCCTGTTACATAGTAATGGCGAACGGTGATTTTATTTACTGGTAAGCTATAAAAAATATAATAGTAGGTATACATAATGTAATACGGATACTATAAATTGCTATTTTTTCTGTGGTTCTGTGTGATCCAACTTTCATCTATGAAATCAACTCAAACAAAGTAACTTTGTGATATATTATATTGTGTAGCTTTATTATCCGTTAATTCAACACATAACTTATTTAAAAATTAGTAAAATATAGCACAATGAATTCAGTCAGTTTTAGGTATTCTCATAACGATTGAAATATGAACTGGCTGATTTGTTATAGAAATTAATAATAATGCCAAAAACGGCCGCGTCGAGCGCCACATGTGTTGCGAGACATATGTCAAAAGTACCATCTCAACGAAAAATAGTCCTTAAGAAATAATGTTTGAAGTACTGTTTTCCGAATCAAGAATTTTTAAAGAATTTGGGTAATCTGCAAGTTTACTCTAATAGAAAAATCTCGCCACTGGGTTTAAGATGTTTAAAATAAAGTATACTTATTTGAATGAAAAATGACAATTGTCACGAAATTTTTGTTGTTATAATTTTTATATTTGTAAAAATAAAATAAAGTGTTCAGTAGACTCAAATCAGTGTTCGATTTCTAATATAATACGTTTATATATGGAGTTCTACAAAATAAACACCAAATCAATCAATAGATAGTAATTAATTGGTTGTTTTTCTGTAAATAAATTTACCGTAAAACATTTTGATGGATAGTTAAATATAATGGTGAGCTGCGCATAATTGCTTCTTTACACGGTTCGCCCCTGTTACATAGAGTACATACATATTATATTATATTTATATTTTTAATTGTATTTATTGTATTATTGCCAGTCTAACTAGGGTCAATATCCCGTGCTAAGACCGGATACAATATACCGGACAAAATATTTTAAATTTTTTAATTCTTTTGCTACCGCATAAGTACATAAGTAAAGTATTATCCCTTTGTCCAGGCTTGCGCAGTCGAGGCTGTACAAGGAGCTGGGATGGGACAAAATTGTCTCGTCTATTGTTTGAACCCAGCTTTAAGAATGTTTCATGACTAACCCATGAGTAAATTTGAACAGTGATCACGAGCGCATTGTCCAGTTCTGCGCAGCCGAGGTTGTATAAGGAGGTGGGACAGGATGAAATTGTCTCATCTATTGTATTGTCCTCATGTTAACCCAGCTTTAAGATTGTTTAATTACTGTGACCCATGAGTGAATTTGAACAGTGATCACGTGCGCAGATTTCCGGATTAATATTCTCAACCTCAGGCTTTACCAAGAGAGTGGGGAAATCAAACAGGTAGCCATGTATAGGTACATTTGTGGCTACATTGTTCATTAACATACATAATATTACATCAACTGAACATTTCCCAAGCTCGAAATTGCATAATCCTTTCTCAAAGGGTCTGATCTCTTGAAGGATACCTGCTTGTTCAGAAGTAAACTATGCATATCAGTTATGCTTAGAGCTAACGATCTACATATATCACAACGGAGATGAATAACATATTTGAGAAGGGATATGGAAGTATTGGCATTTACAAAACTTAGGACCTGTCATTGGTTAGTTTAAGTGAATAATTTTAAACAATATTTCGAGTCTATCCAATTTATTGTAGACAAGAATCGGGTTGAGGTTCCGTGGCTAGTGTTGTGGACTCACGGATCAGAGGTCCGAGGTTCGAACCCCACTCTACCCCAACATGATTTCTATTTTTTAATAGTGAGTTATTTACAACTCGTTGAAAATGGCCACCAAATTGAAATATTTGGGTAAATTATAAGAACGCTAATATTTCTTTTTATTTAAAAAAAAAAAAGAACTGAATCCAAAGAGAAGTTCAAAGAGTTGTTATTTTAATATATTTCAACAGAGATGAAGAACGTTTTATCGAAGGAAATATGTAAGTCGAGGCAAATACAGAGCTTATGACCTGTAACATTCACCATTATGCCCATGTTTGAGCATTCCTTTAATTCTCCAATTTGCGAAGATCAACAACATTGAAAGTACATTTCATCACATTTACCCGAAACCGTTTTAAAGACCGTGGGTCTTCCTATCAGTTTTACTTATCCAAAAAAAAAGTTGTTTTTTGTCGATAAGCGAGTTTCTCTTTTAAAACGGTCAATTTCATACATCGCGATTTGAATTAAAATTAACTCTACTACTTTCAGTGCCCCTTTCACTGTGAGTTAAGCAAATCATATGGAGGGCCTTTGTCAGATATAATCATTCATCCTCATGACCATATTGCAAACGCGAAGATCAACATTTAGAAGAATTGAAAGAATATGCAGATATATGCATAGGCAGAATGGTAAATGTTATATAGTTCCTAAAGTGGTCACATAACCAGCCAATGAGAGGTCATAAGCCTGTTTGTGCCCAGGTTTCTTCTATAAAATGTCTTTCATCTCTGTTGTAATAAATTATGATTGATTTTGACTTTACACATTATGTTGCATTCATTATTCTAACTGCTTGAATATCCATATTTTTTCGATTTTCTCACCTGTTCACTTTTTAAAAATAAATAAACCAAAATCTTTAATGATGTGGGTGACATTCATTTGTCAATATACCTAAATGTTTGAAGGAAGACAGATTGCTCTGAGTTATCAAGATTGATATAATACATTGTAAAAATCCTTAAACTCCAATTAAGCTATGCATCGGTGAAAAATTTAAACAATTTACGAAACGTATTACTGGGTGCAAATTTGAAAATCATACCAGTCTGACGATATCAGGAGAGCGATGAAACCGATTTTTGGTCCATCAAAATAAGTGGACTAAAGTTTCAACGAATCAAAATAATTATTTTATTAATAACTTGTTTTGTTTACAAACCAAATACATAAAATAAACGTCAATTCAGTCGACTCTGAAAAAAAAAAAAACAGTTTGAACGCAACCTTTTTATGCGACGGAATGATTAAATTTGTAAAATGACGTCTTGGGTAGACTTCAATAAATTTATGATGTAGTACAATAAGCCATTCCATTCAGCGGTTGAAAAGAATTTTGCAGCAAAGCTTTTGTAATCTCACATTCCAATTCCATAATCTCAAATTGAGTTTTAAAAGAAAAATACATGTTGTTATAGATCATTGTAGAAATGCAACGGGTTCTCGGCTAAACGATGTATACAATAATTAAAAACGAATTTTTCATTCATTAAAAATAGCCTTTAAAGAATATAAGTAATACGGAAAACTAACGTATAAAAAACCATTAATTTTACTGATATACGAGTATCTTGCTTGATTTCACCCCTAGGGTGTTATTGACCCTTTCAGACCTAAATTCCTTCCTGTGGATTTAAAAAATATTTTTCCTTCTCTGTGTACCTACAGAAGGGGACATCTTTTAAACCAGCCAATCACAGATCATAAGCCCTGTAAATGCCTAGACTTCTATATTCCCAACTATAAAATGTTCTTCATCACTGTTGTTATATATTGATATTTTGTCAATGATTAAGTTTTACAACAATATTTGAGTTGGTCCAAATGTTTGTAGACTAAAGACTGGATTTCACCCCTTACAACAGGGATAAAGAATACCTTAAAGAAGGAATACAAGAGTCTAGGCATTTACAGGGCTTATAACCTGTCATTGGCTGGTTTATGTGGCCACTTTACACACTGTGTAACGTTCACCATTCTGCCTATGTTTGAACATCAATATTTCTTCAATTCTTCCATTTGTCAATTTAACTGAAGTTAAAGAGCTGAAACCTTCATAATTGTGAAGAGATTCATATGCCTGAATTATTTCATATACTAGGCAACGCCTGAAAACAATTTTCCAATTTTCAAACTTCTGGGACCAGTTGGTTTTATTACAATATTTGAGTTTTTCCAAATGTTTATTGACAAAAGACTGGATTTCACCACCTCGGGAGTCATTAAGATTAACTAATTACATCAGGGATTTACAATACCTTACTTTAATTAAAATCCAAGCTATATTTGAAGCACAAGGATTAAACTTAAATAATATAAAAGCATTTATGAAATCTTAAAATAATACACGTCTAAATGATATAAAAATCTAATAAAATTTCAATAAAGACTACTTTTTGACATTTTAAATGCTTTTCAGCTTTTCAGCCCCATCTTCTCTGATTATTCTCAGAGTATCGATATATTGACGGTATTTTTATGTTTCTGATATAGGCGGCTTCCGTAGTGTAGTGGCCAAGACGCTTGACTGACGCACGAAAGGTTCCGGGTTCGATTCCCGGTGAGAACACAAAAATTAAAATGTGATTTTTCTTAAGCCTGAGCGTTCTGTGATGTAATTCACCACTGTAATTGGGCCTCCTGGCCTGTTGTGGTGCTAAAATAAAATGAATAAATAAATGTCGGAATCGGCAATATTTGTTTGCCAATACACTGATAGTTAAATTTTAAAATAAACGTTGTCATTTTAATTTATTTATTGAGAAAACATATTATTTTTTGCAAATCTTGTATTGTTTATCTTTTATCTTTTTTCTGTCTGTTTATCTTTTTTTTCAATTACATTTATGTAATCAACTTAGTTAATATCTTATATACAATTTACATATTTTGAAATCACTATCCGTATCGTTGTCAGTAGCGATATCACGAATACTTTTCTACGAATATCGGTATCGTATCGACAGAAGCACGTTACGATGCATTCCTAGAAAAACACAACCTAAAAACTCCCACACAGGTACACACATATTCATAAATATGCAAAAAACGGTTGTTGAGTGAGCTAAAAACTATTGCCAAGTAGTAAAATCGTGTGTTTTAGGAATACATTTTGGTAGTGAGAAATTGCTTTACAAAATGTTAGATTTTATTTTTTACCCATTTAGTACCTTTTGTTCTCATTTTTATATTGGGATTGGTATTTCTGTTCTACAAATTCTACGTCATTCTTTCGATATTACAAAAACCTATGTACTGTGTAATACCTCGTGCCTTGATGCTCAAATTACCTGACGCTGTCAATCCAAATCGTCAAAAGGGTCGAAAGTTTCAAATACCCGGGAGTATGTTATAGAAAATGGCAGCTTTAAAAAGAAGTGGGAGTGCGGTTAGGAGTACCAGGCGCCACATTCAACAGTATGAATGCTGTCTGGAGATCGGATATTTACTCAGTAAAAACAAAATGCCGCCTTTATAACGCCTGCATAACACTACTTTCCTCTACGGATGCGAATAGAGGCACCTCACTAATGCCCAAAACAGCAAAATTCTGAGTTTTGAAAAAAGGTGTCTCTGAATTTTGAGTGTGCGGTGGTTTAACTTTGTGAGGAATGAAGTAATAAGAGAACGGACGCAACAAACTCTGGTGACAATTTTCGTCAAGCGGAGGCGATACGTTTGGCTATGCCATATATTACGGATGCCTCCTGAGAGCCTTAACCACGCTTGTCTATTTTACAAGGCATCAGGTTTTCGTCGTCCTGAATGTCCACTGCTGACTGTTTGTCGGCAGTTTATGTCAGAACTTTAGGATGAAAACCTGACTTAGGAGGACGCAAAGGAGTTGGCAGCCTATAAAAATGCATGAAGGCTCTTTGTGGATACCATATGCTCCAACTAGGGAGCGGACATGGAATAAATATGATATCCGGTTCTATAGTGTTTTTTTAATATAAATAAAGTGAATTTTATAATAAAGATACCAGTCTCGAAGATGTCGTGAAAGCGATGAAACCGGTGACTGGCTGTTCAAAATAAACGGATTTGAGGATCATTTGTCTTTTATTTCTATAATGAATTGAAAAAGAGGAATAAACGTTCAGTAATTCAGTAGTCAGATGGCACAAGGGACCATCTGTATTTTTGTCTATGTTATAGTTTCAAAAGTTTTAATTAATATTTCAGTAAATACACGCAGAAAAAAAAACAGCGACATTAAGAATGGTAACTTATTATTGAAAAGCAACACTAAAATATTTTTGTTTGTGGATTTAAGTCTTGAAATTGAGTCGTATTTCAGCTCTCCTGAACATTTTTGAAAATTACAGATGGTCCCTTCTGCCATTTGACTACCGAACATTTTTGTTCTAGAAATTTCATGTTCTTTTTAAAAATACTTTTTTTTTCTTAGTTTCATAATATATTCTTTTTATTTAATTCCAAGCATCAAATTTCAAAAAAATGTGACCCTTTTGTACGGAAAAATATGAATATGATTTCACTCAACTTGAGTAAGAAATCGATCGTTGAACTACCATAATGCGTGCTAGATTGAATATTCCAAGCGCCATTATGCCCCAAGAATTGAGAGGGTTTGAAGGATTCTACCTAATGGGACTCTCTACATAGAAATTTTGCGACGTTCAACCACGGTATTCGCTTTTAACTTTTTGACACAATAATAAAATATGACTTTAAAATGAGATTCTTCTTGTCTTTTGTCTTTATCTGCTCAAACTGGTGCATAATACAATGCACCAATTTCTACAACTTCTTTCTCGTTTATTTAAAAAGTTAAATTGATATAATAATTAAATATATCTATCTGTTGAAAAATGTTACAAACCTATTAGTTAATTTTGTTTGACCTGCATGTATTAGTTTACTTCGTGTCCGGGCAGATAAGAAATACAATTGTGTTATGAATAGAACCAGAATTTCTTTTTTTTTTTATAGGATAAAAATGTTAAGAGCGAAAATTTATTTTACACGTATTTTAAGGCATGTTTCAAAATAATGTAAAATGTTTTCCTCGGCACGGGACATTCAGTGAGAAAAAAAAAAATCATACTTTTTAAAATAATAAGGAAACCTGTACGAGTGATTTTGACTCGATGAATACTTTCAGTTCAAAATCCTGAAAAAGGAAAGGGAGTAGAGATATGTTCGTTTTGCAGTGTGGCCAACTGGTTAGGCTGACTAGGACCGACTGAGCGTTACCACGTCCTTTGGTCTCTTTATAGGCCACGTTCCTTTCTTCTTCATATCTCCATGGTAAAAACGATGCTAATGTACTGCAGGACGTTGCTCTCGTTGTTATGTGCAATACTGTTAGACTTGCAGAAAATGTTGTGTTGGATCCAATATAAAATGATTACTTGCCTTGTCGGTCATCGCTCTATATTTCAAGTGAAAAGATTTACACGGGTGTGTGTAATCGATTATGGACTATTGACCCTCAGTATTGGAAATCAATAATATAATAATCACAAAAACCATACATCTACATATTTTGTGATAAGAATGTATAGAAAAGTAGATTTGTGTTAGGAATATAACATATAAGTTTACTTTTACGAGAAATTATTACTTATTAACTGTTTTTTGGTTATATTTTATACGCCTACATATACCTATGTATATATAGGATTGTTATTTCTGAAATATTTTTATATTATTCCGCAATTAAATATTATAAAAAAAATTGATTTGACTCGTTTGAACTTTGCATAAATATCGCTTTAATAAAACTTTGTATGACGAATCGATAGATAGAAAAATCAGACATTTTGTTTATTTTGTGGGTATTTCGCTTTGTGAAAACGGTCCTCAATTCTGTGTACAAAAGACAAGTGTTTTTTAGAGCAAACACCCTTTTAAAAATAATAATGTTATCAAAATATTCATTTGCCAATTTTATCAATTACAGTTATTAAAAGGACTCTTTTTAATAATTTCACTACATTATGTTTTCAAAGGATGCATCCATTATTATATTTTACGCATATCATGGGTAAATCCGTTTAAAAAAGCACTCAACTGAGTAAATATTTCACCATAAGCTTATGTAAAGCCAACCTTTATTTCGTTTCATGTTTCAAATAATACATTTTGTCATTTTTGCGTCGTTTCGACAGAAAAAACCTAGGGGTAGGTAAAAAGTTTTACAATGTCGATACCGGATTTTAATCATGTGGTCACAAAGGTCTGAGGTTCAAATCTCATTCTACTACAACTAGATTTCCATTTTTTGGCCAAAATTATTTAAAAAAAGGTCTAAGAAAGATTTTTTTAAGTAAATAATAGGAACTCAAGTACTCCTGTTTTTAATTTTATAAAACCTTTATTACTTGTTATTCTAAAATGCTGTTTTTGCAAAAAATGTAAATAGAGCAAATAAATAAGAGTGACTTGTTTTAGTGTTTTCATTTTCTTTGGAGTAAAAGACGTAAATATATATAAAAAATCGCTATACTCTACATAGTTATTAAACATGAAATTTTTGTTTTGTGACAAGTGATGACGAACGGAAATCTAGATCGTAAAATTATCCAGAAATTTGATTACTTTCTATGTTTGTACTTACCACGGCCTCAATTATGAACGCTATCTTTATCTGTACATATCGAGACGGTATATTTAACTTCTGTACTATCTGTATCTACCTCAGTATGTTCTATATACTTGTCATCTCGACATCATATGATCGAAATCAACCAATGAATGACCCCAAAGACTTAGTCCGCTTTCCTAACTTCATTAACATTTAAAATAGTTCTTATTTATATTTTAAATAGGCTTCTGTAATAAAAAGTGCCTACGTCAAAGCGATTAAATTACAATTCAAGCAAAAAATGCTCACTTGAACATGACTTTTATATGACTTTTGACAATTATTAAGACGGTATACTTAACGATCATCTGTATTTATTTACTAAACGATTATAAAGCCAGCTTTCATATAAAAGTCATATAAAAATCATGTCCAAGCGAGCATTTTTTGCTTTAATTGTGATTTATTGGAGTTTATGATCGCTTTGACGTAGGCACTTTTTATCGCAGAAGACTATTATTTAAAATGTTAATGAAGTAAGGAACGCGGACTAAATCTTTGGGGTCATTCATTGGTTGATTCCAATCATATGGTGTCGAGATGACAAGTAGATAGAACATACCGAGGTAGGTACAGATAGTACAGAAGTTAAGTATACCGTCTCGATATGTACTGATGAAGATAGCGTTTATAATTGAGGCCCTGGGATGAAATCCAGTCCTAATCTACAAATATATTGACTAATTTAAAATATTGTCTAATAATAATTCATTTTGAGATTGAAATGAATATGTGACATACGTACTAACACTGTGCAAACAAAATACTTGTTAGAGCGTTCTTTTAATCGTTAATTACGCAGAAAAATTCTCTTGATCCAAAAATACATTTCATTGTATGAATCTGTTAGATATTCGATGCTGTTATTTATTTTTAATTTCGACAGGACAACAGTTGAATTATTTATACGAGTAATAGATTTGTAATGTCAGCCTCGTGTTGTACTGGTTAAGGTGTTTGCCTACCACGCAAGAGGTCTCGGGTTCAATTCCCGACACGGTTGAAACAAATTTTTTTTTTTAAATTGTGTTTTTATACTAAAATATTTCATAGTCCCCTGGACTGGCACCCGAAGCTAAAGACTGATTTTCTTACTTTCACGTAACAAAAATGATCAAGATATACAGCGATCGGTATATCGATACAGAGTCCTATGCAGCATTAGGTGTGGAAAGAGAGTGATGATGATGATGATGATGATAAACGGTAAGCATCTGTAGCATGCAGCGTTTTAACTAGAAAATGAACCAACTGAAGCATGTTCGTATAATCGGATAACGTAAAATATGAAAGCACCCGAGTACGCCAATACAATAACACTAAGTACATTCAGGTATATCTAGATTTCTAGATACGAAGCTTTAAACGTAAGCTCATTCAATTCAAACTACTTGACCAAAGTATGAATGGGCCTTAACATCACAATTTACCACCGCTTTGGTTACTAAATTCCTTACGTTGCCACTGCTGAAATTTGCTTTGGTATTATCCACATACGAATTATATTGAAATACTTGCTCTTTGCAGTAAAATTCCGTATTTTATTTTTATCTATTGCCACGTTAATTTTACTGAATCTTTCGTTTTAATACTGTCGATTTTCCTTTGCGCCGCTGATATTTCAAAATTCCAATCGATCTTCGAACACATTTCAAGGTATACAAGAATATTATATATATTTTACCCTTATTTGTAAAATTGTACATGATTTGCGTATTTGTTTGCAAATTTATATCAAAATGGCCATTGTTATATCACAAATAAGTAAAGTTTTTTCTAAAAAAATATTTTCGTCATTTATTTATTTACGAAACTTTTACATTATTACAACAGTTTGTTCAAATGTTTGTAGACAAAAGACTGGATTTCACCCCCTTGGAGTCATCAATATTAACAAATGACAACAATGATGGAGAATACCTTAAAGAGGGGAATATGGAAGTCTAGGCATCTACAAGGCTTATGACCTGTCATTGGCTGGTGTAAGTGGCCATTTTAAACACATTCACCATTTTACATATGTTTCAACATCCATATTTCTTTAATTCTTCAATTTGCTGATTATAGTGAAGTTAAAGAGCTGAATCCTTTATTGTTGTAGAGAGATTCATCTGACTGAATTATTTCAGATACTAGGCAACGCCTGAAAACAATTTTCTAATTGTTATACTTCTTCTTGGACCAGTTGGTTTTATAACAATATTTGAGTTTGTCCGAATGTTTGTAGATAAAAGTCTGGATTTCACCACCTCGGGAGTCATTAAGATCTTTACTTTACTAAAATCAACAAACGGAAGAATTGAAGAAATATAGATGTTCAAACATAGTTAAAATGGTGAATGTTACACAGTGTGTACTTAAACCAGCCAATGACAGGTCATAAACCTTACAAATGCCTAGATTCCATATCCCCTTCTTTAAGATATTCTGCATCCCTGTTGTAATTTGTTAATTTTACACAATTATAAACAAACGGTGATAAATTTACCAAAAAAATAGCATTATATTTAACTAGCAAAAAACATTAAAAAGTATAGATTAGTAAACAATATTAATTAAAAATACATACAAGTTACATAATAATGATTTAAATTATCTTCTAACGTTATTTTCTTTTATTTTCCTATTCCTTCAATACGTTGTAATATGATTATAATAATAGTTTATTAACAAAATTACGCCTTTCTTATCTACTACATTTTTTTAAGATATGTTTGGATTATGTGTGGTCTGCCTAACTAAGTACAACCTGTTTTTTTGTGTGGAGCTCAATTAGTTTCCAATTTTACAATATTAATTATCCTTTGTCATTTTTTTTTTTAATGAAATATATTTTGACAAATGTTCTGACTTCCTACTATTTGGGAAGTCCTTCCGGGTCATGATTTTACAATGTGGGAGCAATACATTGTTTATTTTGGGACCGTGTTATTATGTACGACGCGTGTAATTCTAAATTAGTTCATATAAGTCTTGACGACGGGATAGTAAACTCGATATTGGCCGACGTAAACCTAACTGTAAATTGAAGTGGTTCATAAACAAATAACATTTAAAAAAACGGTTCAAATTTATATCTCTTGGAAACTAGGCTCGTAAAAATGGGCTCTATTTTTACAAAAAATAAACTTGGATTTTTTTTTAATGAGCAGGGCGTTAAAGTAAGAAATAAATCAGTATAAATGCCTTACTCTTGTCTTAAAAAGACACATTTTCGAAAATAATAATTTTGAAAAGTTCTGCGACTATGTCAGTGATACATTTATGTTTTATAATTTTTTTGTGAAATTAAACCTAAAACTTAGTACATACATATAAAACGGTTCTTCTTCTGTATTTCATTAGTAGGAGAAGCTAGTAGGTACCTAATAGTATTTGATAACTATTTTTTTTTATATACCATACTATACTTTTTTCAAAATTATACTCTTGTTGGAAATTGTTTAAACGTCTTTATTGGTGGTTTTTTTTTTTTCTTTTCTTAGTTTTATTTAGAAGTAAAAAATAATTATCTTTATCTTTTTTTTACATCATTGTATATTTTTATACATAAATATATACCTACTATTTACCTAAGTATTAGTTTTAAATAAAAATACATATAAATATATTTTTATCGTTTGGTGTTATTTAAAATTGTTTTCTTAGTTTTATTTTAACTAATTCATTTTCTTAGTTTTATTTTAACTAATTCATTTTCTTAGTTTTATTTTTACTAAACATTTTATACGTTCATTAAAGCCAAATAAAGGTTGAAGAGTTTCAAACCGAGAAAACCTATTTTTGATTGGACAATCATGGCGCGTATTATCTTAAACGATTGCAAATACTTTCAACGTACAGAATGAGGTAGTAAAGAAATTATTGGAGTATTTTTGATATATTGGAAACGTTAATGCCATGTTATCAATTCTCACTGAAAGAGTAGTCATTTATCTTTCCTAACGATGACAATATCGATGCATCGATTTAATGCAGGATCCATATAAAGCGCAAAGTTGGGCGAAGATTTGGGAAATAATATTGAGTTATACAGTATCTTTGTACGCAATTTACCAAAGGTACCATATTTCGTGAATAAAACATTGTAATATCTCTTAAAAACATTTTTTTTTATGCAAAATGATAGCTCGATTGTTTTGAGAAGAATAGCGCATCATTGGGCGGAACTAGAAGGAGACAGCCACAGAGCCGGATTGTAACTTGCAGCATAGATTTTGATTATTTATTATTTTTTTAAATTTGTGGTTATTCATTATAATAGAATTAATAAAACAACTATGTTTTTAACCACTGTTTTTTTCCGCCTACCGGTTTTAAAGCTAAACAAGCTTCTTCCTCAAGGTATATTTAACTAACGAGTTTTTCCTAAATAGAATAGAAAATATTAAAATTAGACAACTTGAAAATCTAAGAAATTAAAAAAGCTATTCATAATAAGAAAAAAATAACCAAATAAACTATTTTTCTTTAAGTCCACTTCGGTCTAGTTTCGAACGTATTCATCTCACATTACCATCCGTTCAAGAAAAATGGAATAGGTTTATTAATTTCATTGGCAGCATACTGATAAAATAAAATAGAAAATAATTGACTAGTTAAATATACCTTGAGAAAGAAGCTTGCTTAGCTTTGAAACCGGTCGGTGAAAAAAAATGGTGTTTAAAAACAAAGTTGTTTTATTTATTTTATTTCTTTGACAATTGTAGTCTGCATAACTTTACGGGTTGTAAAACCCATCACGTAATGCAGACTGTAAATATAAGGTAGATGATAATGAATAGAAAGCAATAGCTGCTAAACTGCCGCTAAACTGCCGCTAAAGTGCCGTTAAACTGCCACCAAACTGCCAACAACTTATGCTCAAAAATTATTCAGCCGGAATTGGAACTGCTTAAAAGTTACATGAAAAACAAAAAGCAATTAGTAAATGTTTATAAAAAATCAAGCTCTTGAACCGATATTTTATTTGGTATTCCTCAAATAGCGTACTTGGACCCATATTGTTCCTTATCTATAAACGATCTTTGCAATTTACCATTAAAAGGCTCTATAATTTGTTTTGCTGATAAGACTGTGATTTTTTCTCAAGGAAGCTTGTAGGATATTTTTAAAAACTGAGAAAGAATTAAACATGGTAAAAAATGGTTAGATTCAAATTATCTTACACTAAATCATTCGAAAACAAAATTCATTACATTTAAAATTAATAAAAAAACTACAAGTAATTTGAACCTTTCCTTAACTGTTTACAGCTGTAATTACAATAATCAGATTCCAAATATTAAAATATGCCATTGTAAGTCATTAGACACAGAAATTCTATAAAATATTTAGGTGTTTATTTAGATAAAAAATAAATAATCGAATCTTATAAATTAAGAATAAGCTAAAAAAATAATTTACTTTTACAAAAACAATACAAAATATAATCAGCCTAAAAATATATTATTCTGAAAGTTCCTGACAGTACAAGCTCCCTCGACATATACGAAAAATCAAATGTTATGACTATAAAACCAATTTATGCAAAAGTTTTACTTATGAATGCATACAAATATTATTTAATATCTCCCATGACACCAAACACAATTACTAGAGTTACTAGACATTCCACCCTGATGCTGCAAAAGCAATCGAAAATTGACACAACTTTCGGTCAATGAAGATTGGTGTACCTTCCCATTAAAGTGTACAACCAACTTCCACTATCCGTAAGGACAACAAGAAAATACTATCAATGTAATTGCTATTAAGAAATAGAAAAAGGAGGTTCGGTGCGCACGGATTGAGGAGTGTATCAGGCCAAATAGGAAGAAAGATGTTTTTATCTGTAAGTTTTATGTGTTTTTACTATCTTTTTATATATACATATATATATATATATGTGTGTATATATATATATATATATATATATATAATTCTTCTGTATGTGTGATGTCACTAAACTCCTCCTAAATGGCTTAATTTATTTGCGTGCGGTTTTCAGAAAAATGTAGATCTTTGCGCTGCGCGTGTTCGTAGATATTAAAATCTTCATTCTAAAATGTAAAAAAATAATTTAGGAGCATAAATGTTTTATTCGTCGATCTACCAGGGTTGCATTCGAGAAGAATGCACAAACAAAAAAATGAAAAGATGTTGTTTTTTTAATGTTTAGAAATAGTATTTTTTATGGATCGCAATCAGATTCTTTCCTTAAATTCATTTTAACTTCTACCCATTTCTTTAATTATTTATTATTTACTCGCGTCAAAACCCGGGCTCACGGTAAAAAAATGACTAAATTCGTGTTGAACATGAGTTGAGTGCTATAATTTTAGAGGGCTCAGGGTAAAGCGTGGTTTGATTTTTCTTTATTAACACGTATTCACATATTTTTTTCCTTGATTATGGCACTTAAGCATTGATTTTTGCACGATTTTGATTTGAGCACAACGAGGAATTATAGCCAATCACATGAGAAGATAAAATAAAAAACTGACCCTTAACCAGCTAATAGCAGGCAAGCAAACTTTCGGTCAGGACACAATCTGTTGGGTCCGAGATTATGATTAAATTATGTTTAGTTAGGCATTTTTAAGAATGATGTAAAATGTCTATCTCGGCACGAGAACCCAACCCCAGTAAGAAAACATTATCTAAATTTTACAAAAAGTAAAACGTAAATTGTAAAATAACAAATAAATAATTATAGATGTATAAAAAACATAAAAAATTTAAAATAGTGTATGAATAGATCCATATTATTCGCAGAAACCGTGTTTACAAGCAAATTGCCGTATTAATGGGTGAATTTTCATTCATTGCATTCTTCCAGCTTCTGGGTATAAAACAATGCATGAGATCTCGCTTTAGCGTAATTATTGAGAACATACAAAACTGATCTCTTTCAGTATATTTAGATTATACATACATCCAAAAATCAGCTTATAGAAATATTTCCCAAGAAAAATGTGACGACAAGATTCGAGGGTGTTGAAATCCAGCGTCCCTGCTAGAAAAAATGATAGATACGAGAATGGATAATAATTATTTTCTCTATGATATAGGTATTTCAAAAATTGCTTTTTTACCTTCTCTATTTCAAGGACGTGGTTTGATTCAGAAGGATCCAAAATTATGGATCAGTACTCTAGTTTACCGCGAACAAGTGTATTTTACATTAATATTTTGTTTCCCGGAGCCGTGTAAACACGTGATTATATAACCACGCGTTGTGTCCCGGTTCAGTGTTTTCACGTGGTTTACCAGCTGTCTAAAAAGGGTCATTTTATTGACATCAAGTGACTTTTATTTATACTTTTTTGCTGCTGGTACGCCACCCAAAAACACGGGACCGGGACACAACGCGTGGTTATTATTATAATCACGTGTTCACATGGTTCTGGAATACAAAGCACAAAAAAAGCGTGAGTCCCTGTGTATATGTGCAAGCATTGCAATCTGGCTATCCATAAAGGCCAATGTTGGCTGAACTATCATACAAAAATGACTTAATAAATGGTTTCAAATAAATATTAGAAGTTTCAATTGATTTAACTCAATATTTTCATAATTGTGACACTTTTAAGAAACCCTTTACAAAGCATGAAATTTCACAAAAATGGGCCGGGCACAGGGTAAATTCTATGTGTATTCGGCCGGTGCTCAATGTTTTAATTGATATATTCTTACGAATTGTTTAAGTCATTTGAAAAAAAAAGCCTCAAACGAAAATTGTATTTTTTAGCTGATATATTTTTGAATTTATTTAAAAGAATGCAAAGTAATTCTAGTCTAACTGCAAATGCAGTTTTTTTTATCAGAATTTATGTTTTGAAAACCGCATAATTTTTATAAATTTAAAGAAAAGAATAGAATTTAAAAGAACACTAATAAAAATGACAAATAAATAAAACATCCTTTCGATATTTTTGGAATTATATTTTGCTGGTACCCAAAGAAAAATTGCTGCAATTTGCATTGTTTTGCTGCATTTTACCTTTATTAAAGCACCATCATCATCATCATCTTCATTCCCTTTCCGCACCTAATTTCCGCACCTAAGTTTTAGCGCATTTTGATATTTTTTTGTTACGTGAAGGTAAGATGATCAGTCTAACTCATCAGGTACCAGTCCAGGGACAATAAAATATTGTAAAAACACCCTTTTGAATAAATATTTCAAATCAACTATGTCGGGAATCGAACCTGAGACCTTTAGCATTGTAGGCAAACGCGCTGACCAGTACACCACGAGGCCGACTATTATTTAAACAAGTTTTACAAAAATTAAAAAAACTTATTCTATTATTACTATTATTCTATTATAACATATTACAATTAGAGATTAGATAAAAAACATTTTAGAGAAATACAGAAGTCTAGGCATCTACAGGGCTTATGACCTGTCACTGGCTGGTTTAAGTGGTCACTTTACACACTGTGTAACATTCACCATTCTGCCCATATTTGAACATTTGTATTCCTTCATTTTTTTCATCTGTTGATGTTTGTGAAGTTAAAGAGCTAAAACCTTTATTTATTCGGGTGAGATTCATCTCATTGAATTATCTTGCTTACATACTAGGCAACGCCTCGATTTTTTATTTTTTTCAAATTCTTTACTTTTTCATGGATAAGGTGAATTTATTAACCATATTTATAGTTGTTTGTGTAAAGTGGCCACTTAAACCAGCCAATGAGAGGTCATAACTGTAGATGCCTTGACTTCTATATTACCTTCTCTAAAATGTATTTTATCTCTGTTGTAATATGTTAACATCAACAGCTCCCCTGGAAATTTAATCCAGTCCTTGACTACAAAAATTTGGACAAACTAAAAATATTGCTATTTTTACTCAGTTTAAAAATGGCTCTGTTTACACCACATAAATTAGTTAATAATATTGACCAGTTGTAATAACTTATTAATGTAGAAATATGTATATTTACCATTTATAGAATCTAGCAATTGTTTACGCAAGATTCGGGATTCGTACGTTGACAAAGACCGAATCAAATTTTCCACACGAAAATGTGTGCATTTATATGAAGGTTTAAAGTATCTTTGTCAATAGGGTACTTTCATAAACTGGGAATATGATTTTAAATGTATTCAGTATTTAAAGAATATTTTTACGATTGCGAGCATTTTACTAAAAAAATCTGAAAGGAATGTTTTCATTTATAATTTCCTATTTAAAGTTTGATAGAAATAAAACGGCCCGTAACTGGCCAAAAGGGTTGATGACGTCACGTGTGACTTGTAGATCCAACGTTCACTCAAATCCTATACTGAGATACTCCGACGCGGGCGGCTTGTGGTTTTTTATTTGTTTTTTATAGTTGAATTTCGTATTTTCCTTTCCTTTTTTTTGTTTTCATTTATAAACATCAATAGCATTATGACTGACATTGGTTTTTTACAAGGAAAATCCGATAACTTGCCCAAAATAGATAGATTCATGATGGGTATTTTTTTCTCATCCTATTCAAACTTTTTAAGTTCTGAGTATGGAAATGTAAAGGCCGCAAAGTAAGGAAATATATAATTTTGCTTCCAGAATGTATTCATTTAAATAGTTGTATTATTTACATGTACTATAAATGTATTATTTCGCGTACATTTAATGCAAAGGGGAAGTAACGTGACTTTGACACAACATAATCCATTAAATACCATTGCTTGTAAACATCTCTGTTGCTCGAGTGCGTGTTAATGCCTTTTTAAAATTAAATGTGATTTACTTATTAATATATCAGTTAGAGAAAATTACGGAGACAATGCCATAGGTTACATTCAAGTAAAACGGAAGGGTGATATTTGAATAGTAAAAGGTCGAGTCACCCCAGAACATAAAGTTAGAACCAAAGCGTACTCGGTGACGTTGATTTGCGATGAAGTCTAGAAAATAATAGATTCCTGCAAGTGTGAAGACTGTCTAGCATCCCAAGGTCAGTTGCCATTTTGTAAATGCAATAAATTTCACAAATAAATAAACTAGATTTTCATACAGCAGTTTTTTAGTAATTTTATTTTTTATTTATTTAGAAAACCAACAGTTCTACAAATTAAACTTAGTAACATAAGTACAGAAATATAATACAAATAAAAACAATAACGTTCAAAGAATAAAATATTTAAGTATTGTAGTACCTGTCAAGCTTTATAAATGCGAATTTCAGTACCTACTGTTAGTCAATTTTTATAGTCTACATCATTAAATTTAGTATTTTGTACTGAACAAGACCTACGGAAAAAAGTATAGTGGTTTGTTTTTTTAACATCCCGTTTCATAACGTTCAAATGCGTTCAATCATTTTTTCATTAGGTACTAGGAATGGCCAAAAAAGCTTTATTTGGCGTCCTCACCGTAGTGTTTGTGCACATCGGAACTAAACAGTACTTGTATCATATAACTAAAGACATTTTAGGCGTGTTAATTTGTTAAAACAGTGTAAAACAACCGATTACAACAAAAACAACACGTAGGCTATACAAATTCGTATGAATTTGTTTGAACGGTCAGTCAAATTCGTAACGCGTGACGTCACAAGCCCATACGGCATCCGAATGGTCGTTTTGGCGCCCATTCAAAATATACGTTTTTAAACCGCTCTGAAAAATTAACGCGTGCACATAAAAAAATAAAAACTGTACAGTTACCATTGTATTTTTTTTTCCTATTTTTTTACAAAATAAAAAAAAACGTGAAAATACCCTATTGTAGATAAGTCTGCTAATATCTCATTAAGAGTCCTGGACGATAAGTACTGTACCTAAACGTGCACGGGAATTTTATTAGTTTTAATAGTATGTAGTTCTATAAATATTTACATCATGCTTCTGATTTATTATCATATCCCATGAACATTTCTAAACACCCCTCTAAAGCCCGTAATATATGAATCAGAAAATATGTAAGATTTTTGTTCAGGAAATATTGTGTTAAATCAAAATAAAAATTGATTTATATCTTCTAAGCCATTGCCTTATTTTAGGACTCGTTAAAACCGACTTTTATCCTGGGTGGAAAAAATGGAAAAAAGCCACTAATGTTTGAGACCACATATTCTAGCAAGATTCCATTTAAATACGGACTTATAAATCAAATCGTTTTCCGATTTTAAATTTGAGTGCGCGTATGCCCAGAAGGTGTAGTGCGCATTACATTCATTTATTGCGTATTGCGAATATCTAAAGACTAATAAAAAAAACACAGCTATACCAAAGCTGTAATACAGCTAATCAATTTTCTCCTTATTATCTACAAAATTTTCTAATCACTATTATTTTCACTTTTTCGGTAGTTAAATGCAATTTTACACTCCTTTTATCCTCTGTCAATAATTGTACCATTTTTTTTCTCTTTGTTTTCAATTTGTTTTTTTACTACAAGTAGTTAGCAAAAATTGGTTCAAAAATACCCTTTTTAAAGATTCACATATTTATATCAGCCTCGCTAATCCGGATTTCCGCTTATTTGATGATCGCGATAATCCGGATGGATAGGGCGAGATGAAGTATTAACTGATGAGGAATTCGCGCAAGCTGCAATGTACGAAGATGAAGAGCAAGATGGCAATAAAAGCGTTGAAGTCGTCATGTCGCTTTCAAAATATTTTCACCTTCAAAATCAGTGGGAGAAAGAATTACTGCTTTGAAATGGGCTGACGATTAGGAATTTGATTGCCACAAATTTATGTTTCTTCGTCGAGTAAGAGACAGCGCTTTTTTGGGAAAACATGAGTAGAAGAGTATTACAGACTTGTTTTAAGACAACTATTGTAACTTCTCTTTTTAAGCTTCATTTCTAACGCGGAGCCTTCTTATATGTTATATTTTAATCTTATATTCACTATTGTTTATATTACCTAGGTTGTCTTTTGATGGTTAAAAAAATATCTACAGTTAAACATATATGTTTTATTACCATTTAAGTATTGATAATCCGGACGCCTTAGTAATTTGCCTAGTTCCTGTTTTTTTTTTATCTATTCGGATTGTCGAGGGCCTACTGAATATTATTAAAAAATGATAAAAAAAAAAAAATTGTTTAACTTAAACTTTTAGGACAATGCAAATTTAAAAAAATTGAAAATAAAAATATGAAAAGTAAATAACGATATTTTTTGTTGAGTTTTCTGAACCGTGTAAGGCCATAAATTGATGTACTAACTTGGCTTTTGAACCCGATATAATATGTACGCCTGTGTAGGTAACATTGTCTAGAATGTACTTACGACCCTATGACCCCACGAGTATGTATTCATGTTGTGTTCTCTAGTCTGTGATCGGCGATGTCCGAACAATATGTTTTAATTATCCGATATCAAGATACCCCTATATTTACACTAGTGGCATACTTGTGGAACTTTTAGTATAATTGGGATTCATAAGATATCCAAGTCTTATTTTTTATAACACTTAGACTTATTTCTGTTTTCTCTATGACCAATCAGTATGTTTATGTCATTATTTTCATCTATAATGTTTTTACTCAATATTTAGCATGTTTTGAAAATAAAAAATAAAAATTTACGTGTCACTGAGGCTATATAATTTACAGATTTGCATATCTATGCATAAATAACTAAATAATAATTTAGTAAATTGTTCAGGAGAACGGTTTGAAGTTGTAAAACTGTTTCAAATGTATCTCTCGAAGTAAAAACACAATTTATTGTCGTTTTTTTTGGATTTAAAGGCTTTTGATAAGAATATTTAAGAAAAAAACATTTAATATATAGATTATATAACTATAGCACTTCAATGTTTTTTGTTCTAACCCCCGGCCTGCTCCCTTATTCCTCCTCGGACTTTAGTTTAAAAAGAAATGTAGAATATTAAATGAAAATCAATGTTTTTATAGAACTTTCTTTCAGCAAAATCATTCAATTACGTGCTTTAAGTTGAACATAAATTATTTATGAAAATAACAGGTAAATATAAATTGAATGTCATAATATTAATTGCATTAAAACAGTTATTGAAAGTAAACAGTATGTGAAAAAAAGCATCGTAAAATTTTTAGTTAACGACAAAAGAAATGACATAATGGTCAAGTATGGTTGATTATTACAATAAGACTTAATCTTGTGGAAAATCCTTCGCTGCGTCAGAGGTAGTTTGTTATGAAAAATGTGGAATTTATTTGGTATCCACTGCTTTAATACCGGCAAACCGTTGTATTTTTATGAAAGCATTAGAATTTTAACTGCACTACTGGTGTTTTAGAACAAGCTATTTCAGTAGTGGTATACCGGAAGACTCCAATGTTTTTAGCATTAATATAATCTAAATATATTAACAAAATTACATTCATTACTCAATTTTGCAAAAAATATGACTTCCAGCTTTTCAGATAACAGATATAAAATATCACATCTTCTATGTCAACCAGTGACAACAGGGCGCGTAAGATAGTTGTGCCCACCAAACAGAAGAGTATTAGCAACAGTTACAAGAAATTTCATGATCTTTTTAGTTAGTTTTTGTTTTTGAAGTAGAAAAGACTTAATATAATACCTGATTTGAAGTGAAGTGAATTTTTAAATATTGAGAACAATGGCCCCAAATATGACTAAACGTGCTGATTGGTCACCGAATAAAAGAGAATGGCTATAACACTTCATAAGAAAGGTTATTCTTAAGATGATATCGCCAACAGGTTGGGGGGGTGGTTCTACAAAGTCTGTTGCACAGAAAATTTTCCAACGGTACAAAAAGACTGAATCCACCAGAATTGCCAAAAAACCCGAAGAACTCCGAAATTAATATATAAAGATATTTGCACAGCCTACTACCTATCTTTTCAGGTTCCTCATTGAACATTTAAAGACTCTTCTTTGTCTTTTAAAAAAGTTAAAAGTCTTTTAGATGATGTTGTCAACTAAAAGAAGCCAGGAGTGCAAGTTGCTGACAGAACGATCAGGATAAAACTTCGTGAAAATATTTTAGGTGAGAGAATTTATAGAAAGAAACTATATTTTAATTTACTGAGCTTGAAAATGTAGGAATTGTATGGAAAAACTGGTCTTAACAAATTACAAGTGATGAAACTACAATCTGCACTTTTGGTTGTGATGGTGTCAGGTTTGTTCCTCGTCAACATTGGGAAGATTTGTTATCTGAGTCCACCACAGCCACCGTGAAACACTCCGTGAGTATCGGTGGTGTGGGCCAGCATGACAAGACATGGTGTTGAATGTTTGGCAGTCATTGAAAGCAATACTAACCCCAAAAAATTTAAACTGATGTCTTGGAGCCAAAACTGCTGCACACTAACAACAATTTGTTAGAAGGGGATCCTGAGCAGTGCATCATTTAGCAGAATGGTGTGCCATGGGATGCTGCACGAAGCAACCATGAGTGATTCAGTAATATTTGTATCACCGTTTGCCGTAGTTTGGCAACAGTTCTGACTTCAATCCCATTAAAAATATGTAGTCGTAATTAAAAGTGCATGTGTCACGACGGAATCCAATTAACAAAAGAGAGTTGATTGAGGCCACCATCCACTCGTAGCTCGGGGTTACCACACCCGAAGATTTCAGGCAAGACTCTTCGAAGAATCGAGGCAGTAATTAAATCTAACGAATGCCCTGCAAAATTTAAGTTTTACCCAATGTCATACATTTCACTGAAAATCTTTTGTAAACCACGTTAGCAAGATGTTTGTTTTACTTTACATTTTCATACACTTTGATCTTACATGCAATCATAAGCAATATAATAACCATGTAATATAACAATTCGAAAATGCAAATATATTGATTTATCATACTAAAACATACATTTTTGGCAAAGATTACAATTAAAACACAATTTAACCAAAAGTTTCCATAATTAATGCCATCAGTGATTTTGGTGATTTTGGTTAATATGTCTAAACAGAGAGAATAAAAGGATTTTCGTAAACTGGAACCTAAGATTTTGCCATCATGTTATATTTTTTAACCAAATTAAGGTACAATATCAAAGTACACAAAACGAGTTTTATTCAAGAAAACTAATTTACCATTGTTTTTTTTAGTATACTTTATTTACACTGTTCTGCGTAAAACTTATTCGCCGTGTATAAATAGGTTCTGGTGTATGTCAAATAATTGATTATTTTCATTTTTATTCACATACATAACGTATTTTAATTGAAATGAAAATTATTTAAAATACCTTCCTGTAAAATTAATAACGATTAAATTAAAGCAATATTTAAACTTTAAAATCGAATTAAATATCTCTATCTAATTAAGTATTAATCATTGTTATTTCGAATATGTAAAAAATAAGTTTTGTATGCAAGAGGTAAACAGTAACTCCAAATGTGACGAAATGGAGTTATTGTGATGTCGAAATAAAAAAAATTGTCAATGGAAAATAGCTTTAAGCCCTAATTTTATTTATTGCAAAGATAATTTATTTATATTGTAACTCCATACTAAACTAGAGGATAAAGACAGGGAGAAAACTTACGATTCTCCCAAAGATTTTTAAAATGTGTATTTTTGTCATGTGTATCAATATATTTTAGAAAACAAATTAACGTTAAAACTTTTCTTTTAAAAAAAATATTTGAAGTATGAAAAATCACTGATTTGTCTCTTCTAAAAGTTAGATTTTTGGAGATACTGCGGTTTATCTCTCACATGCAAATTTAAGTAACATATCGTGTGAAATTATTCTTATCTAAAACAGTTTTTTTTTGTATCTTAATAGTTAAATAAATAAATGCCATTACATAATTTCCGCCAGTGTTCAGGCGGATGAGTTCTGTGTGTGAAATAGAACCAGTATCCTGGAATTTCGACTTGATGGCTACTTTCAGGTAAAATAATTCTTTTCTAAAGAAATTAAGTGGACATAAGTTTGCCTCGTAGTGTAGTGGTTGACGCGTTTATCTACCATGTTTAAGGCCCAGGGTTCGATGCCTAGGAAAGTCGACATGAAATATTAATTAGCCCTTTGTTTCTGTAAAGTTTTTGAACTTTTACTCTTTATATTATGTTATTAATAGCTTGATAACAGTGATACGTTTTTATTGTTTTTTTTTATTAATCTCATTTTATATCAGAAAACAGTGGTACAAATTTGTACCGTCAGGGAATCGCAATAAAACAAGGTTTTATTTTTCTAATATGATATATTTAAAAAAAAAAGAAACCCGCATTTCAATTTAATAACAAAAATACTTAAGAAAAAGAACTTACTTGTTATCACAATTATTAAAATATTTAGATTAACAAATTACAACAGAGATGGAGAATATTTTAGAGCAGGATTTATGGAAGTCCGGGTATTTACAGGACTTATGACCTGTCATTACGTGTATTTGATTTTTTTCAAACTTTTATTTTACGATATATTTAAGATGTTTTATATTTTTATATAAAAATTATTATATTGTGTTACCAAAACATTTAAAGAGAAAAATCCATGCAAAAAACTGCTTTTGCAGCTTGGCGGAAATTAAATTATTGTTCAAAAGAATGCTAATGTAAAAAAATTCAATAAAAAAATAAATTTTAAAAAAGTGGCCACTTTACACACTATGTAACATTCACCATTTTGCCTTTGTTTGAAGATTGAATACAATATTGTTTGTAAAGAAATAATAATTTTACACAATCAAACAGGTGACAGCTCAAGGCAAAACTGATCCCCAGGAGTAATATTTTGGAACTAATTACTTTAAAATTGCGAAAACTATAGAAAATACCAAATATTTACCGACAGTGATTATTTACATCAAATGCATAATTGTCTAAGAGAAAAATGAGTTATTTTACATCTGGACAAGTTTGTAGCGTCAGGGAGCAAAGGGTTAAACATGTGGTTCATTGCAATATTTCATGTTCCTGGACTGACACCTGAAGGCTGATCATTTCATCTAACAGATGATCGATGTACGCTGCATTAATTAAACCAATACAGTGCCCTATGCACCAAGTGGTGTCAACAGGAGTACGATAATAATAATATCATAAACTGCTGCTAAATTTTAAGTTTCAAGCTTCTTCTCTGATATAGGAAAATAAAAATTCAACGTATTTTAATAAATTAAAAATATAATAAAAATCCTGAACGGGCGTTTCGAATCAATGTCTTAGTCTCATTCTTATTCGTAGAAGTAGGGGTCAGTGCCATGCAAGCTCCTGACGTCGATAGATCGATGTCTGTTTTTTTCACTGCCTCTAAGCGTAAGACTAATCAAAGTATCTTCCATGTCACAAAAATTATCGAGATACGCTGCGATTGGCATGCCAGGGAAGTGCCTTATGCGCCACGGAGCCGATAGAGAAATGATTATGATTGTACCGTAAATATCTGAGACTGATAACATTTTATCTGGAACATGATTCTCTAAACGTTTACTCAATAAATTTATGAATATCGAGCATCGTGCTGCAGTCAAGCTCCTCCAAAAAGTAAGAAAACACCGTAATATTATATTTTAAATGAGATGTCAGTCGTTTTCAACGGGCCAATAGAGCATGTTTAGCGCCTTAGCTAACTCAATAATAACTGGAAATGGCGTTACCCTCAAAAAAATTAATATGAACATGCTGATACATTTTGGCATGAAGTAAAAACATTTATTTTATTTATATTTATTTATTTCAGAGTAAATAAAGAACAAAAAAGACACTTACAATACTTAAAGCCCCATGTTTAGTTGCGACATTTAGAAAGAAAGAAAAAACGCTCTTTCATAAAATTAAAAAATATGAATTCCAATTTTCTTAAACTTTCCTTTTAGATAATATAAGATGCTTTATCATCATCATCATCATTCTGTCTATGTTTATGTCCTTATGGTATCTACAAAGAGCCTCTAAACATTCCTGTCGGATGCCAGCTTCTGCGCATCCTCTCAAATCAGGTTCGCGTCCCGTAGTTTTGATATGATCTACCGACAAACAGTTTGTTTTTTTAACCAATGAACAGGCTTTTCATTATTAAATATATATTATAAAATAACACTTAATTTAAACAGTCTTAGTCTATTTAAATTTACAAAGGTATAATTGTGGCATAACCTAGGCGGTTATGGAAAGTGTATCATCGCGAGTCCGGAGGGACAAGACCGCTTGTTTCTTGAATGCTTGCCTTTGCTGTTGGAACACATCGACAGTACCGTTAAATAAATTTATGTTTATTGTTTTGGGGATCTTTGGCTAGAGGAGAAAAGAATCCTATGTTGGTTTTATAATTTCCCACAGCAAAGACAGCATAGTTACCAGCGGACCTCAGAGACGTCGAGAAACTGACGCCTTGTGAAGTAGGCAAGCCAGATTAAGGCTCTCAGGAAGCAACCGCATTATATTTTAAGTTTGCTGTGTCCCTCCTCTTATTATTTCATTGCACTCAAGATTCTTCTAAATCGTATATTCTTAAAACTCAATATTTTGCTGTTTTGAACCCTAGCAAGTTGCCACGATTCGCATTCGTAGATGAGACTAGGTTTTATGCAGGCCTTTTTTTTATTTGGTAAATTTTTAATCTTCAGATAGCTTTCATTCTGTAAAATGTGGCGCCTGCTATTTCTAGCCGCACTCTTAGTTCTAATTGAAAGCTGTCATTTTCCATAACATATACTTCCAGGTATTTGAAACCCACGACCCTTTCGATGACTTGGTTCAACAGAGCTAGGGAATTTTAGGCATCAAAGCACAAAGTGTTACACAGTACACGGGTTTTTGTTGTATTGTTTTTATATCCATGCATGCGGAGTATCAATTTATTATATCTACAGTGACTTGAAAACCACTCACTGAATCGTAAATAATAACAGTATCGTTGGCATACTCTATTTTTGGGAGAAGAAGATTGATAACTATTAGGATTATAAAAAGAAATTGTGCAAAGACACAACCTTTACGAACTTCTGTGATATCATTAATTCGGTATTTTTCAGTGAATAGCTTTGACAAGTTCAACTTTTTCTTAATCTATGAAGTATAAAACCAAATAACTATTTAGTTCTTTGTTCTTCTTAAAAATACAGCGTATGTTGTACACAAGAAAAAAATCACTCTGGTTTTCTCTAAATACTCGCATAATGGATCCTCGAACCCTTTGCTGTATTATGTACGTAAGTCCGTTCCCCGGTACACCAAGTAGCGAGATCATATTATGAGTATATCCAAATCTTTGACAACCATTACTAGATTAAACCCCCTAGGGAAACAATCGAGATTGAAAGATATTTCAACTGAAATGCAGAACAATTATGAGAAGGGTATACAAAAGTTAAGGGATTTACAGAGCTTTTAACCTGTCATTAGCTGGTTCATGTGATCACATTATACGATGCTTAACATTCAAAATTGTATTTTAGTTGCGTAACATATGCATCTCACAAAACTGATATACTTTTTCTAGACTTTAATAAATCCGCTGGGCCAAATAACATTCCTCCAATATTTTTACGAAAATGTGTCCACGTGATTGTTGGACCAGTCACTAAATTTTACAACCATCTGCTTACCTGTGGAAATTTTCCTCTTAGCTTGAAATCCAGTAAGATTACAAAACTATCACACAATTTGTATATAGTCAGTACTTCACAATTTTTTTTAATCCGTCGTATTGGACCAAATATATCCAGAGATTCTGAAATTAATAGACAAACAGCAACATGGATTTGTTAAGGGAGAACAACCGAAACTAACCTGCTATTTTATCAGGATCATATTACTAAAAGTTTCTAAAAAAACACCAAGCTTATAGCACATATACGAATTTCACAAAAGCTTCCGATAAAATATCACATCAAATTCTACTGAAAAAACTTCACTCTCTAGGTATAAACGACCTATTGCATAAATGGTTTGCAAGCTATTTGTCGTTTTGTATGCTGACATACATACACGCGTATTTATATTTTTCTTGTTATTTTTACTTTTCTTTTTATACCCATATTTTAATATGGTTTTTCAATATTTGTATATACCAACTCGTTATATTGTTATGTTTTTTATTGTGAAAGGAACTTGTGCCGTATAATAAAAAATAAATACAAAAATTTTAAAAAAATGGGTGAAAACGCATCTAGTACTAATGTTTCCATTCCGGACACGTCACAATAATATATTATACCGAATTTATCTTCGATATTTTACAATATCAAAATATTGTTTGACATCCCCATTTTGTGATAGTATTAGCTATTTTATTTTGTCAAATCTCGCATTTGGCTCTGTCAGTTGTCATTTGACACACAAAAGAAGAGTATGTGTTGCATTTTTCTCGGATCAATAATAAAGCGATATTTTCTCTAGATACCGACTATTAAGATAAGTATTACTACATTCATATAAAATATCATGAATAATCATATAAATGCCTATTTAATTCAACTCGAAACACAAATAAGAAAATAAAACATTTCCGTGAAAACAGAGAAGACTTATTTCTATTCGAAATGAGAAAATTCACGACAATAAAATGCTTCATCGAAATAATACTGTTTTTTGGAAAACTCTTGATATTACGTTCTAACCTAAAATATGAAAAAAAAATGCATGAAATTTGGAACTTGGGGTGAATTATATTAATCATATACGTATAACCACATTATATTAAATATAATGCTGTTATACGTATATGATTCATATAATTAACCCCAAGTCCCAAATTTCATACATTTGACAATACATTCAAATAAATTTTACATGAATGTGTTTTCAACGATAATTTTATATCATTATCATCTACCGGTTTCTAAAGCATGCATAAATATTAAAAAAACGAAATACTTTGCAATCATTTTACTATGCGATACTTTGTACATTTTCTGTACCTTGCTTAATTTGAGGGGTTGTTATGAAAACTCTTAATTCTGCATTTAAAGTGCAATCGTGTACCTACATTTAATCTGCTTGACGAAGCTACTAAACGGGTAGCGAGTTAACCCAAATTTTCTGATTCTTTACAAAGTCTGTGAAGCGATTTTTCTGTATTTCCGGTGAATTGAAAACGTAAGAGGAAATGCAAATGTGCAAACTAGGTTTTCGCAATTTGTGAAATAAATGTTTCATCTAGTCCAAGAGTATATTAAATTTGGTGTATGCAAATAATAAAACTTACTTAAAATAAAAGGAAAGAATCCAGAAATGTTCTAGAATAAATTCAATTTTATGTTTACACAGGTAATGAATTTTTCATTTCATCTCAATTGCTGTCAACGCGAACGCGCGCAGACCAGAGGGGTACCGGGCAAATACTGGCAAACGAAAAACCGCCGGTCCTACTTCTGCTTCAGTCCCTGGCTTCGGGTTGTAAATCTGCGACCGCACGACACGTAGCTAGCGACAACGGGACCCTGCGATCCCGAGTGAGACGAATACAGAGACCGTACACCTAGGTTTGACCTTACCTTTCGGTGTTCCTACAATCCAACAAGAGAGGACCGTAAACAGGGAAAGGTCGCAGCCGGGTGCTGTCGCGCTTACGCTGCCGTCCCTTTTGAAAGCACATCGCCCCGTATCCTTTTTCAGTAGGGAGGTCTGTGACGCGAAAAAAAAGCGGAAGAAAGTACTTTTAGTTATTGTAGAAGCATATTTATTTCAGTAAATGTAGTTTTGTACGTCAAATTAGTTGCACTGTGCCGCAGTCGGTCGTGACGGTCAATTGAAACGTTCATTTGAAAACGTAAGTTTCTTTTTTTTTGTTTTTTTGACACGCATTTATTTTAATGAATTATCTGTAATATTTAAAAATTTCGTAAGTTTTCAAATAAACCAAGAAATGCCAGACCCCAGCAAACTCGAAAAGTTGAAAACTATTTTCCTTATTGAGGGATTGGCCTGGGGCGCTAGTTTACATCCCAATTACACAGAAAAAAAATGTGAAATAAAATCAGGTATGTTTAAAATGTATTTGTTTTTGAATAAAGTTCACCCGACCTGAACGCATGGTGTAAGTCGCAGGACGATACCTCTCACTTCACGGAAAAAAATGCTCCTGAAAGATTTCTATGCCCTGAAAACGGATGCTCCAAACTGCCGCTCCGCTGGTAGGCACCTCACCCTTCGTAAAGTTAGGAATCCTCGTCCATACAATAATTTATAACGTTTTCACCACTGTTACTGCGCTTTTGATGCAATAAGCTCAAGCCGAGATATTTGGGTTATAAGAAGTATTGGGGAAAATTTATTTGTACAAAAATGGGTGCTTTTTTATGCCAATATATTGAGATTACATGACACGATAACAGTTTAAAATCACGACGAAATTTCACCATCGGTTGACCCGTAATCATATTTTCCGTATAGCCGAATTTCTCTGCCATTATAAACATTCCGTTATATGCATTCCGTTGTCCGGCGCAGCTTAAAGTTTCACGCCTGTGTAATGGATAAGTAGATTTTTTAAAACGCAGGTTTGGGCCTTCCTACAGTCCGATTCCAGACTATAGGAAGTAGTAACCATCAGTCCTCGTGATCTTTTTCGATGTACCTTTTCTACGTACTTAATAAAAAACAATACCCAGAAAAGTAAATATAAAATTATCAATAATCGTAATTATTGCGTGGGAAGACTTGAAAATGGCTTCTCTGCCCAAATATTAAATTTAATAGATAAAATCAAAATTATTGTTTCAATTATTTTTTCTGAAAAATCTAATGACACTCTTCAGTCTGTTTGAAGAGAAGATACCAAAATTGACTGTATATTAATTACGTTTTTATAAAGTACTCGTAAATTTGTCAATACAATTCTAATTTATATTTTCTTAAAATACCTAAATAAATTAATGAATTAGATTTGAGTTGTCGGTAGTGCATTGCTAAAGAATTGAAGAAAAGTAATGCGTTTTTTTTTACAAGTAAAAGAACTTTTTAAATTTATTTTTTGTTTTTATTTAATTTACAATTTTTTAACTAAATGTTATTAAATATTTGTATATAACCACTTACCGTAAGTATTAAGTGGTTAACCAGTAAGTTAAAAGCATTTCGTCAAATGTTTGACCATAAAGTTAATGCTTTAAATAGTAATGCGTTTTAAAAAAGTAATGCGTTTTTTTTACAAGTAAAAGAACTTTTTAATTTTTTTTTTGGTTTTATTTAATTTACAATTTTTTAACTAAATGTTATTAAACATTTGTATATAACCACTTACCGTAAGTGGTAAGTGGTTAACCGGTAAGTTAAAAACATTTAGTCAAATGTTTGACCATAAAGTTAATGCTTTTAATATTTATAATACATTTTTTTTGTTTACATTTGGTACATTTTTATTACATAACATATCATTTTATTGATGAAAACAAAAAAAAACCTACATAGGTATGGCCTGTGCGTAGGTATACTTAATCTAAAATACATTATGAAATATGAGGTGCATATGTAATATATTAAAAAAACATGTAAAATTGAAATTGAAAGTTACATTTAGGTTGTTTTTTTTTAAACATGAGTAAGTGGAAAATAAGAAATAGAAAAAATTAAAATACATTTAGAGCAAAAATTATTAAATTAAAGTTGATAACTCAGACAGACAGAGTGATATGGCCTTCTGTCCTCTCTGCCTACTCTTTTTAAAATTCTCAATAATATAGTCTGATTCGCCGTATATTTTACAAAATATTGGATTCCGTTGTCCTCTTTGCTATACTAGATTAAATTCCCTTTTTTATGTACCAACTTGTAAAAACAATTATACCTCGAATTCATTCATTAAACGTACCTGTAGAAATTATAATGGACTCAGTATTGATGTAGACATTTTTAACTGCACGTTGCATTTGTACAGAAAATTTCTTCATGGGGTCGATTATTTGGGATAGTTGCTGAATGTGCATCTTGAGTGGTTTATGCTATGTATATGTGCCGCATGTAATGTATATGTTTGTGGATGTTTTATATGTGCGTTCATGTGTGTGCGTGGATGGCTCGGAGTGTACATTCGGTATTTTCATTCATTTTAATTTATTACCTCCATGGAAAACGCAAATGTCAACAAATATTATTTTTTCACTTGAAATTCTTATTTATTTTTTGTCACATTTAATGTTTATATCTATTGCATAATTTATGAAAACTTAATTGGTCTTTTTATGTTTAAAAAATGCTGTTTTTAACACTTATTATGTTTGACTGTATGTTTTCTGAATAAAATAAAATAAAAATACAAAATATAAAATAGGCCTGAGAGCACTCTCGGAGACAAGTCGTTACTGGTCGCCGAGACTACACGTGTCGCAAGTGGACACGCTCATTCCTGCACTCGAGATAATCTTCCATCAATGTCAAAAGAGCTGAAAGCACTCTCAACAGCGCTTGGCATTTTTTAATTGATTTGATTGATTTGATCAAATGAGCGTACGACAATGATGGACAGATGAGGAAATTTTTCAATTAATAAATCTTTCTGAGGAAAAGGATGTTTTATGGAATGTTAACCACAAGATGTACATTTTGTATCTTGTTTGACAATCTGATGTTTTACGAAATCTGAAAGTAGTTCAAACTCCACTGCAGACTTTCGAATATTGTTTTAAACTGCTCTGCATCCTCCAACCGCAACTCATTTACGAGAGTTGAACCGGCTCGAAAGTCAATTCGACTCTCCACCCATTTCCTCACCCAATACTTCTTTTTTTTATTTTCCGTTTTTGCACAATTTTATACGCAATCAAAAATGCTAGGGCCTTACGCGAATCCATTTTGAAAAATAAAAACACATGCGTGTGATCAAGTCACACAGCAGACTGCATGTTGACTCTCTAGTCGACACGGAATCGTCTCGATCTCGAGACTGAAGTCAGTATTGAGTCTCCCATACCTATCTCGAGACCGCTATTGATCTCAAATGGACAACACCCTGAGATCAATCTCGAGACTTTCTTTAGAGATTTTAACTCAAGTGGTCACTTAGCTAAAAGTCTGAGATTGGAACCCTCTCTACCACAACTTGTTTCCTGATTTTTAATAGTTTTACAACTCGCTGAAAATGGCCTTCGAAATGAAAATTTATTAAAGATTCATAAAAACACAAAAAAAAAACTGAAGGACTCTATTTCCACATTTACCCACTCGATTCTCCACAAATCCAATTGATATAAATATATACGAGTACGTTATGATTTAACCTATAGGCCTCGGCTGTAGTACTAATCCATGAACTATTCCATTTCGAAGTACAGTGAGCGCTCATTATTTTTATAAAATAAACAATCAACAACTTTATTCAACCACTTATATATATATTTTTTTCTACCTACCGGTTTTAAAGCTATATAAGCTTCCTTATTAAGGTAAAAAGTTGTTGTTTATTTATTTAATTATAATGAATAACCACAAAATTAGTGCTTTAAATGAAAATTTTAAATTTATTTTATCTCATTAGTATTGTTTATTAAATATTTAAAACCAATTAATAAAAGTTTGTGTAATAAATAATTATGATAAATTTAATTTTAATAAAAACAATGAACATATTATTCACAATTGCATTAGATCAGATCACAGGGTAGATCACATAGACATAATAAATGGTTATATAATTACTAAAGATGACGCTCTAAATATTTTTTGAGCTTGTAATCGCTGCCTGTAACAAAATGAAAACGAAAAACGAGGTTTTTAATTTTTATTTAAATCACTCAAATAAAATAGTTAGGCCGACCAATTTTGGAAAATCAAGCTTATTTTGTCAGGATATAGCAATTCTAGCTGACAAATCAATATATATATATATAAAACCACAAAGTAAGAGCATTAAACATCATTTATAGGATATCTGATACATTCATGCCTCCCTCTGAAAACATTTAGGAGTAACAATATATTATAATGTCGTAGCTGGTTTTGAAATGTTAATTTCGCTTTGGTGAAATTATGGCATTCAAAGCCTTTAAAACTTATATTGGAAATAATAAATTCATAATTTTCACAAATTACTCTAATGGAAGTGATCATTTGGATACATTTTCAGGTATTCGAGGAAAATTTAAAACACAACTATAAACATTGTACATGTTTGAATTTAATAAAAAATTTAGAAGCCTACTTAGAATAGGATTGTTGATACCATAATAACTTATATCTTTTTACGGATTCATAAAAAATTAAAAGATTAATATTTTAAATCAAGGATGAAGATAAAGGATTTCTTTGTTACGATAATGATTTTTAACGCGGTTTTTGGATTACTCTCTCATCTTTATAATTTTCTTCAAAAACTAACTCTGCTTTTTTAAATTTTCTTTTTTGTACCACAGCAGGCCAGGATGCTCAATTACAGTGGTGAATTTCAGCACAGAACACCCAGGCTTGAGAAAAATCATATTTGATTTTAACGTTCTCACCCGTAATCAAACCCAGAACCTTCCGTGCATGCGTCAAGCGTCTTCAACGCTACACCAAGGAAGCCACCAATTATTGTTGAATCATCCAACGCATATTCCGTGTTAACCCTTCACCGTCTAATTTTTCCAATTCTAACCAAAACATATATTTGTGAATGTTTTTTATGTGTCATAGATACTAGGAAAAATAATGAAAATGTTTTTTTTTTATATTTCAGTATTATTCTCATATTGTTGATATGTAGACAATATGCTTCATAGGGCATAAAAGGATTTTTAAAAATACAAGAAATAACGTTTTTTTTATGAACACCTTTTTGACTATTAATGAAAATTATGCAAATAATTATAACTTCAAATCATTTTGAAAATACAATAAAATCACCGTTTGAGCATAAGCTAAATTGAACTTTTGATTAAACACATGCAACTGACTTTTTGTTCAAAATTGTATGACAAAATTTTACCCTAGTGGCAATTTTAAAAATAAATTGTAAAGATATTTTTATCATATAAAGATAAGGTAGTCAGTCTAACGCTTCAGGTGTAGGGCTATGAAATATTTTAGTAGAAAATCACCTTTTAAAAAATGTATCTCTTGTCAACCATGTCAGGAATCGAACCCAAGACCTCTTGCATGGAAGGCAATTGCGCTGACCGCTACACCACGAAGTCGACAATAAAGACAAGCACGTATGTAATATAATACACTAGTCAATGTGTGATAAGAATGATTGAAATCACTATTTTTGTGTATTTCGATTATTGGTGTGTAGCATATCGTCTTCATTGGGCACTGTAGGGTCAAGTCGGGATTCTAATATACTTAACCAATACATGAATACATTTATAAATGTTAAAACAAACATCGTAGCCTAGCACGTGGGTAAAATAATTCAATCAGATGAATCTCACCCGCAACAATAAAGGTTTCAGATCTTTTACTTCAAAAACGTCAACAGATGGAACGGTAGAAGGAATATAGATGTTTAAATATAAGCAAAATAGTGAATGATATACAGTGTGTAGAGTGATCATTTATATGCCAGCCAATGACAGGTTCTTAGCCCCGTAAATACCTAGAATTCTATATTTCCTTATATAAAATGTTCTGCATCTCTGTTGTAACATATAAAGTTCAATTTAATTTAACGGAACAAGAAATAATCGGTGAATTATATTGTGAAGGACCAATTCAAATTATCTCGTCTTGATTTGTTTTGAAATATAAATGTATGTACAATGTTTTATTCTCACGTGTTTCGGATTTAATGCTGGAATTCTTCATTTTAGATCAAACTCGAACATATTTTATTAGTAATACGAAATTCAAAATAAAATCATAATATGCCTTCTGTTTATACTCTACAAATAAACTAAAAAATATTGTATATCTTTTGTGCTGTATAGCCGGACTATGTTTGTTATACGAGGCTGGCCTGAGGATTTCACGCAGCTTTTAAGTAATCCTTCCCCTAAAACGCTTCATCGCAAAGTTTTGAAGCTCAAATCTATTATTTATATATTGCTATAATATAAACCGCTGAAGGAATGTGCTTCGATGAATAAAATTTTACTTGTTTTATTAGTGCTTTTAGGTTCAACAAATTTTACGTTTGGAGCCGTTTGCAACTACCACATTAATCCAAACGTAAATATTTAGTTGTGAAAATCAAATTCTCTTTGAGATTAAAATCAACTCAACATGAATTTACTTCGCTTTAAAAATCTCTTAATGTCAAAAATATGAATGTCCTTTTATGCAACTTTAACGATATTTTTAGAAAAAGCACGATCCTCTAACGTGACTTCAAATTTTAATTATTTTTAAATACTAACAATATTTTATAATATATCAATTATTATGCTGTCGTTCTATCCTTACACCGCCGTAACAGGAAAATTCACATTCGAGAAAAACGCAAAATACTTTTCAAACAAGTAAATGGCAATGATATTGACAAAACCATTTTTTTTTTCATCGCAAGGCTGATGATGACAATTAATTGTGGGGGAAAAGCGTATCATATAAGTCGTTGAAAATATATTTTTTTAATTTTTTCGAATTCACATTGGTTACAGCAGTCAAAAAATTGCTCCAAAACTAAAAACATGTAAAATGCACCAAACAAACTGATACTGCAAAAAAAGACTTTTGTGATTTTTAGTAGTAATTACAGCCTGAATTTGCAGTATGTTTACTGGGTTTTAGTTTGTTTATGGGCTTTATTGTAAACTAATAGCAGATACTTATTTTGAGAATTAGCAGTTTAAATTAAAACTCATCAAATTAAAAAAAAAACGTCGTGTTTATTTTTACATACTCAAATATTCAACAAAATCGAACTTAAAATATTATAATATTTTAAAAACGCATTTAAGTCAATATTTTAATTACTTATGGGCTATTTTATTTACAATACTCCAACTGTTGTAGTTGTCGATTTGGATTCACTTATAGCTTATTTAATGCTGATTATGAATCAATATAACACTTTAAAACGACTAACTTTGAGTTACAATGGTTTAAGTTCTACATGGCAATATTATAGTTGGATATTTGAATTATATGCAGTCGCAAAATGAATTATGTAATAATATTATGGTACATCTGTTTTGTTTTATTGTTTTGTCTTTTTGAATTACAGAAACAGAACCAAAATAGTCAACATTCTTATATTTTGAGACTGCAGCATTACTGTCTCGTATTCTGCAACCCAAAACTGAACCAATTTTGATTTGTTTTTTAAGAAATATTTTTTTTTTTTCTGTTTTGGCACATTTTTATGTTTTCAAAAATACTCGTAGTTAACATGTTTGTATATCGTACATCCGGTAAATAGAACTAGGCTGTTTTAAAGGTTTTTAAATAGGGATAGCTCCTCAACAGATTTATTTTATTTTATTTATTGTTATATATATATATTTTACAATATACATAACAGGTAAAGCTTAGTTCAAAAAAATAAAGAATCATAACATAGCAATTCATTACATATTAACAGTAAGAATAGTATATAAAAATTTCACAAAGGCATGGCCTGTTTGTGGGTATACAAGAAATGTTTATGAATGTTTTGCTTCTATAATAAATAGACATGTATAATATTTTTGAGAAATATAAAAAAAAGAGAAAACAAAATATTCTGTAAAAGATTAGGAGGCACTTTCTTTATTTAATAGTAATTGAAAAAGAAAAAAAAATTAGAAAAAAACATAAAAATATTTCTTAAAGGGTAACAAAATATGTAAATATCCTAGAAAAAAAGAGTCAATATCTTTAGTTTGAATCCAAAATTGTGCGTGTTTTTTAAACGAAGGAAAGTTTTGAAAGTTTGAGATTAACGAATAATTATCAGTAAAAAAGAATTTAAAAAATTTAGGCCTATAAATATGCATGTCTCTGTGCTAGCCTCATTTTACAAAGTGGTATTTTTAGCACACGATTTTTTCACAAAGATTTTTAAAAAGACAAAATGGATCGCCAATGTAAGATATCTATAGTGCGTATGAAAATCATCTCTTTAGCGCCATAATCCAGTGAGAAAATATGGGAATAAATACGTGTGTAGAAAAGTCAGGCCGGGCATCCTCTTAATATTTTGTATTAATACAGGAATTTTAGCTTAAGAACTACTCGAGTCTACATATAATGACCAATGTAAATATGGAATAAAACATAAAAAAACATTAATATCCCCTTTCAGCTCCCATTGGTTCATATGGCACAGCATTGGTGAACTAAAGGCAGCCTATTTTGATCATCTGTCATGGCGGTAATGTGGTCAGTCTTACGATGCGGGTGTCAGTTCAGGAACAATAAAATATAGCAGTTCAAACTACATTTCATGTCCACTCTTCCAGGAATCGTACCCAGGGCAAGATTGGTAGACGAACGCGTCAACCGCTACGTATCGAGGCGGACTTATCTCCGCTTGATTTCCCAGGGCCCCGATTACAATGGGAAGTAAACATTTATCTTCAATTTTATCTACAAAGTAAAATTAAATTTTCAGTATGAAAAGCAGAATACGCATACATTTTTTTTCTTTTAAACGAGTTCAGTTATAGGTTACCGATGAAGATTCTTTAAATTTTCATGCAAATATAATACTAATTTTCGTACACAAATATCGATTTTTCTTTATCGACATTGAAAGCCCCCACCCACTCACCCGAATCTGTTTTAAAGGTCTTGTGGCCTCTTTTCAGATCCGCACATTACAAAATCATTTTTTTTTAGCTGTAATAAACGGTAAATTTATTTATTTTTCAAAAAAATCTTTGTTTTCAAAAGATTCGCGAATTTTCATTTTTTAAATTTACATTTACGGCTTTCAATGCCCCAATCGCCGTCAGAGCAACCAGTCAAGTATAAACAGTCAATTTGTCTGTCACCCTCAATCAAAATTCTTCAATTCTGACGGCGATGGGGTATGTTAGTTCATGAGCTTGTTAGTAAACTAGAAGAAACAAGTCCGGTCGGGAGAACCAGAGCCGTTACCTTCGTTACTTCAGCAGCCAAATAATTCAAGCCGATAAGGCCCAAAAAAAGAAAATCATTGATCATAAATTCACTCCATTCCTTGCACCACCCTATTCAAGAGGAAAACCTATTCAAAATCTATTCAAAATCTATTCAAAATCTATTCAAAATCTAGCATCCTAGTCGAGACCTATCAACTTATCTATCAACCGACCTATCAACCAACCTAACAATCAAAGATAACTCTGTTAACTTCCCATGTAATCGAGGCCCTGGTCGATCCACCTGGACACGGAATATAAATAAATTTACATTATTTATCGCCGTTTGTCACAAGTGTAGAGATGGAGAATACTTTAAATAAAGGAATATGAAAGTCTCGGCATTTACAGAGCTTATGATTTGTCATTGGCTGATTTAAGTGGCCACTTTACACACTGTGTAACATTCCCCATTTTGCCTATGTTTGAACATCCCTATTTCTTAAATTCTTCCATTTGTTGATTTTAGTGAAATTAAAGAGCTGAAACCTTTATTGCTGTGAAGAGATTCATCTGACTGAATTATTTCACATACTAGGCAACGCCTGAAAACAATTTTTCAATTTTTAAACTTCTTCTTGGACCAGTTTGTATTTAAGGTATTCTCCATCCTTGTGGTAATATGTTTATCTTAATGACTCCCGAGGGAGTGAAATCCAGTCTTTTGTCTACGAATATTTGAACAAACTCAAATATTTTAGTTATAGTTTTATTTATTATTGTTTAACTTTTAGTCCGCTCGAGCTAATACGGTTTACATAATTTAGTAGTAAAAATAATGAAAGAGAACCGGGTTGTTGTCCCGCGGTGGTTTCGCGGACTCCGGATCAAAGCTCTGCAACAACTTAATTCACATTTTCCAGCACGGTTATTTCCTCGTTTAACATGGTCCCTAAATTGTAATAACCTCTAATAGCATTTTAGAAAATCAAAGTCTTATTATAAAATATGTTCCTCATACTTTAAGTAATTCAGTGCCTTGTAAAATTGGAGCGATTAAACATTTCACCGTGGAAACAGAACAGAGGTGCGCATTTTCATTATTATGCAAATGATGGTGTTAAAAAAGCAAAGGCTTATACCGGAATGAATAATGTCCTAGCCCCGACATTAATTTATCGGAGATTTAATTTCATTGTTTTCCAACAATATGGTCTCCTTTGCATATCAAAGCGTTGAAGATACCTCGCATAGCCCGTAAGTATATGCCCGTAAGTGAAAACCAATTTCATTTTATGAGAAAGAGCATTTGTGATTTAGCATTTGATCTTTAAATTGCCGATTATATTTTAAGTGTGAGGAAATTTGTCGATTAAAATTTTGAATATTTTGAATGTATTTATTACATATGTTTGCAGGGTGAAAACAATTAAAATTATCTTCTTGACTTTTTTAATGCTGCTTTAGTTCGCCGCGTGGTGTAGGGGTGAGCGCATTTGCCTATCATGATTGAGGTTCCGGGTGGACATCCGGCAAAGTCCTCATAAAATGTGTAAATAAAATAATTTCGTTATTTTTACTTATTATGTTTCTTTTAGTTTTTCTTATGTTATTCTTACTTTTATCCTAATGTATATACTTATCTGCTGCACTTGAATGTATTACTAATAAATGTAAAAGCCCGTGGGGCGTATTAATGGGTCTGAACTGAGGGCCGTGATTATTGGTACTCTCACCAGTCATTCCATTGACAGAGCGTCTCCACTCTTCACGGCTCTGTGTCCTCTCCACAGCTCCATATAGGGTCGCCCGTGAGGTTGTTTTCACCTGGTCGATCCATCGAGCTGCAGCTCTGCCTCTGCTTCTTCGTCCTGGCACACTGCCCGTGATTATTATTTCCTCCAGATTTTCTGGGTCACGTCTAGCTATGTGATCGAAGAATTGCAGCGTACGATGGCAGTATATGGTCGATTGGCAAACTTTTATGTTGAGTTCTTCCAATATGGAGACGTTTGTTCTTCTGGCTGTCCATGGTATTCTCAGCATTCGACGCCAACACCACATCTCGAAGGCAACTTTTCTCTCCTACTCACTTGCTTTAATTGTCCACGTTTCTGCGCCATACAAGAATATTGGGAACACAAGCGTACGCACTATGAATATTTTAGTTTTTTTCGAGATGCCCCAATCTTGCCAAATTTCGGTCAGTCGAGTCATGGCATTTTTTGCTATTAGGATGCATCTTTTAATTTCTAAAGCGAATGCACCGCCCGCAGAGATAGATGAGCCTAAATAAACAAAGTCTTGAACTTTTTCAAGGTCTTGGAGTCTAGTTGATGTTTGTAGCATATTGGCTCTGTCAACAATCATGAGCTTCGTTTTAGTTCTGTTTATTTTCCAACCCAAATTTGTGACTTTCTGCTGCTACCCGAGCCAATATATCTGCCATTTCCAGCTTGTCTTTAGCAAGTATCGTGATATCATCTGCAAATCTGAGGTTGTTGACTAGGCAACCACCAATTTTAAAACCTCCTTTCCAGCCTTCCAGTGCTCTTCACATTATGTGTTCCCCGTAAAATTTGAATAAAGATGGAGATAGAATACATCCTTGACAGACTCCCTTTTCAGTGCTAAAACTTGTCGACAAGGAGTTGTCCACTTTCACTTTAGCTGTGTTGTTCACATATAAATTATTAATCAGCGATATTAATTGAGTTGGAGCTCCCATATCTCTGAGGGTTTCCCATAAACGTTATATGGATATACAGAAATCCGGATAATTACATTACCCATAAAATTAAGAAAATATTTTGAAGTAAAACTCAAAATTAATTCAAAGATCATTTTTTTATTGCTTTCAAAATGATACAGCGATTTTTTTTTTTAAATAAAAAAAGAAATAGATACTTGAGTTCTTATCATTTAATCTATTGGACTTTTGAATCTTTGGAATTGATTCGAATTGGAATCACAGTATCTTAAAAATGTCCAGCAAAGTCAATTAAACCTTTTCAATTTGTTATTATATACATCTTCTTTATTTTTTATTTCCTGATAAAGATACGGATATTTGGTAATGCGGATGAATAGAGATCGAATAAGCGGAGTTCTACTAAACCTAGTTTTAATAAAACAACTATTGGGGAGACGAACAGAACTTCTAACGGATAAAGAGTAATTTATAGCCAAAAAAATTGAGTATGTCTAAATTGTCAATAGATAAATCCAGGTTTTCCATATCTGTCAAAACAAAATATCATGACATAAAAGAGAGGGTGTATTTTCGTATTTATATGTTAATGTGGTGAGAGTCCTAACGAAGTGGCCAGTACGACTCGAAATCGATAGATGAAAAGTCGGAAAGTAGTTGGTTGTAATAATATACAAATATTTACTATGACCACAAAGTTAATATAAATTGAATCCTAAAATAATCAGCATGTTTAACCCTTTGAACCCTGAGCATAGATTAAGTAGAGTTTTTGAACTTATTATTTTTTAACTATGTTATTTATAGCTTGAAAACAATTACGGATTTATTTATTTTTAAACTCCATTAAAACAAAAAATATTGGCTCAAATTTATACCATCAGGAAATCGGTATATAAAAAAGCTGTTATTCTTCTAAAAATACTTGAAAAACCAACATTATAATCAAGCAACAAAAAATTGGCAAAAAATTTTACTTACCTCTCATCATAATAGTTATAATTTAGAAGTTTATTTTACACTAGTACTAGTTTTACACAATCAAGCGGTTGAGAGTTCCACGGAAAACTGATCCCCGGGATGAAGTTTTTGGAACTATGTTATTATTTCAAAGTGGCCGAAACTACTCAACGTCCAAATATGTACTAACAGTTATTAATTACATCGAATGCATCATATTAGAAACATACAAGTTACTTTACACCAGGGCTGGTATTCTAAACAAAATTGCGCGCAAAGAGATCGCTCTGTTTAGCGTGTATTTAGTACGTAAATACGCGTTAAAAGTGCGTTTTCTACGCGCGCTTTTGCGTTCAGAATACCATCCCAGGACAAATCTTTATCATCAGCGAGTAAAGGGTTAATACAATATATCGGTAATCTAATTACTAATCGTTTTAATTTAATATTTATGTCATTCAGTTAAATAAAATAAGATCAAATTAACTTTTTTATTTATTTACGTAGGTATTCTAAAAATATTGGCATTTGGTATTGAAAAAATAAACTATGTTTGTACGAAAATAATGTCCCGAATTATTCAAAATATTTTATAATGAGAAAGCTTAGTAGTTTAATTTTTTAATAGACTATTAAACTAAGGCAATTAAACAAAAAACATGAATCGTATTATCAGCGCCATGATTTTTTAAAGTTTTGTATTTTTGAAATTACTTGTGTGACGTCTAGAGTTCTCTTCCCCTTCTTCTCGATGAGTTCTGCTGATTTGTCAGTTGACTTACCGCAAACCAGATACCTGTTACAACTATCTTATCATTGGTTGATTTGAAAGAACTAATGATGTCATGCAAAGTAGTTCGTTTTTTTTTTTAATAATTTTATTATTTCTGTCATACATTTTCAGGACTTCGCGGTACAATTTAATGCTCTAATTTTTACCACGCACAAGAACATATTTTTTATCTCCAATTTCCATAGGGCTGAACTTTTTAATTCCAATAGTAGTCGTTTGATGCCTTTTCTGTAGGAGTAGACAAATGCTATGAGCGCATTTTTCACCGAATATTTGGAGTTAAATTTTTCCGTTTTCAAAAGTTATGTAAATATGGAAAAAAAGGGTAATTAGTTGGAACAAGATCCGGCCGGACGTTTTAAAGCAGCAGTGGCGATGAACAATTCACCAGCTTCGGTTGTTTTACTGCGATTTTCATCCATCATTGTCCGTAATTCTTGACAATATAATACATGGCCTGCACCAACAGTCGCGGTAGCTTTAACGAAGCCGCAGTGGATAATACCGACACCAGACCACCATACCGTTACCCATAAGCTTCTTTCAAATGATCTTTCGTTTTGGGCATTGGTTGGTTGGAGCCCCTTTACTCAACCACTGCGATGAACGATCACAATTAATTTGAAAAGAGATATTGACAAAAATTAAATGTGTTTTTTTGTTTTCATTGTATCAACAGCAAAAACAATCATGTGTCATTAGAAATTGAGAAGTTTTATTTCTCTCCGGTAAAATTTTATATACGTGACATTTGTTGTTTTTCCGATAAGGTCTTCAATTGTCATACAAGATCCATCTCTTTCATCTCGCAAGTAATAATCCTATTCAGACTTCCCTTCTTATTATGGCGGCTTAGCAAATCAATGCAGTTATCAACGTGAGCTTGCCTCTGGCGTCCATTCAGCTCACCTGGAACTCGCTTCGTAAGCTTTTTGCTCTACGGACTTTATGTACATCACTTAATATTGTTTTGTCAGTTACGTTTAAGGCTGCTGCTGGCTCAGTTGTAGTTTGAGGTGGGTCCGCTTTCACTTCAACTTTAGTCTTTGGTCTTCCACGGGGTTTGTTGTTGAAGTCGAAATTTCTCGAACGGAAGTGATCAAACCAACGTGTATTGCGTTCGCTTGCGGTGTTTAGCCTGTAAACATCATAATATTGTTACTTGCCGTTTGCACCGCGTTAATACCTCGACGAAACTCGTATTAAAAAATAATGTGAATTTTCAAGTTATCCATCATTCAATTTATTAAAATATTTGAGTAATAATAATCAACATAAAAACAAACGACTGATTTTCAATAAATTAAGAAACGTTAATTTAAAGGTTTATTATAAATTCAAAATCGGAACGAAAATGAAGGTTAGCAACGATCGAATTGGCCAATTTGTAAAAATGACAATTCCATGAATAAGCACCTAATATATTCAATAACATTTAATTAATCAAAACTTTGTGACGTTTATACCAGTATCGCATCGTAATACGAAATATCTAAATTGGTTATTGATTTGGAATACAGCTTAGACTACTGGAAACGGATTTGATTAATGTCTGTAGATTTAAAAAAGGATAAACAATTATTATGGTTTGATTAAGTACGGTAATTAACTATATTTCTTTACAATTGGAAATTTTTCAGTAAGTCTTTATTTTGATATTATAGATGAGAAAAATCTTTTGAAATAACATTTAAAAAAATTCAATCATGTTGTTAATTTTTCATTGCATGTTTTTAATCATATCAAATGTTTAAAGCCATATTCGCATCTGTTTGAAAAAAAAAATTAAAGCACTCAGTAATTTTACGAATAAATGGGGATAAACCATGCTGCTGGACATATACCTCACCTAAGCTTTTCTTATATTTCCAATATTGGGCAATCTGCTGCCATCTACTTTCCGCAAGCTGGTCAATGTCATCTGTCCATCTTTTTTGAAATCATCAATGTCATCTTTACTTCAGGATTCTTGGCGACCATCAGACCTGTCCTGTCTTGCCTTTCACTGTCATTTTAGCCGTGCTGTTCTTTTCGGCATCTTATTTTTCCGTTTTTAATTATATCATGAAGACTGTCGCCCAGCATGTGTCTTTCTATTGCTCGTTGAACACACTTTAACTTTTATAGACTTCTGACAGAGAGCGACATAGTTTCCAGGCCATACGTCGTCTCTGGCAAGTAGGTTGTCATATTTTATTATCATTTGGCTCTGCATATAAAAATGTCTGCCCCTAAAATAGGTTGTGCCAGTAAGGTAAACCAATCCAGAGAAATCTATTACAATAAAAATGTAGTAGATAATAGGAATCGTTATTTTAACAAACCACTATTTAATCAATAAAATTTTCAGTATCTACAAATGTTTATTGACGAGGCTAGATTGACTTTCTATCTCAAAAATGTTTTTCCTCTCTGTGGCAAAATTTTTCAATCATTGCGTTGCTTTGAAACCATAGCACCCACAAATATGCGTAAAACATAATGCATGGAAATTTTTATAATAATAATATCTTTTCTTATTTCTTCCTTTTTCTACTTTTTAAAAAATATTTTGAACCTTTTTATCTGGTTTTGTTGAGTTTTTTTCTTTTTTTTGTACTATTTTTTATTTTATCAAAGCATCAAAAACAAAATGAATGCATGTTTATTATTTTATGCGTTTACAATACTTTGTTTATACTCTTTTATTTGAATCATAATTAACACTGAGCACCCGATGATGGTTATCTTTTTATAATGAGTAAATATTGTAATAACTTATGTGTTTTATTGAATAAAGACCATAATATAAAATCCTTTGAAAGTTGTTGACCTGCATCTTACCGTTTTGTTGTAAGACTGTAAAAACTCTGCCCGGAAGGTTTGATGGTTTAGGGGGAACGTTCTAACATATAGGTAGAGTGGGGGAGAGTTGTATATTTTAAATCTGTACCCCCAAGGATGATTTTCCACAAAATAATTGTTGCCATTTTTTCCATACAATAAAATCTACAGTATAACGTCTCGACTAATAAAGTACCATTATCACCTCGAGGGCGCTCGATACACGTAAGAAATTTTATACAACATAAATAAATGTTTGTATTGCTAATTTTGCACATATTCACATGCTAATATGAAATTTAGTAGCTACGGGAAATTAGATAAAAAAACAGAAGAACTTGTGAAGTCACATGCAGAGTAATTTCAAAACATAAAAAATCATGGCGCTAATAATACGATAAATATTTATGTTTTTAAAAAAAAATGGCTTTGTTTGATAGCATATTAACATATGAAAAAAATACAAATCACTGAACTTCTTCATTTATTTATTTTTACAATTTTATCAAAAATACAATTTTACGTTCACTTTCCCCAGATAACAAGGGTACGTACCTCGTTCCCAGCTAGGCAATCACATTCTAATAAATAATAGTAGTTAACAAATTAATAGAGAGCACAGACTAATAAAATATAAACATACTCGTTTGCACATTTTGATACATATGCATTCACACATACACATATATCCAAATATATATATATACACACAGATATATATACACGTGTACATACACACACGTACATACACCCATTGTTATGGTACAATACATATTCTGTTTCGGATTTAGCGTGCAGGCATTCGCTATAAGCAATACACAATAGCTATGCGTTATGCGCACAAAACTTACTAGGCATAAACGCTCACAGATTCTGAATAAGAAAATGAATGAATACAGTATTTTAGATTGGACTATTTTTATTTTTTTGAATAAGAAAAAAATGACAAAAGTGTGGTGCCTCAGAAGTGGGTACCGGCAACTGTCAAGAGAATAGCAATTGACAACAAAAACGACAGGTTGGCAACCCGGAGGATCAGTCACAAAGGTAAGCATATAAAAGCACCGACGCACTGATCACTCCGCCTCTTCTCCATCTCTGCAACCAAGATCCGAGATCTTCGCAACTCAAAATTATTGTCAACCACGTAATAAAAATATATCAATTCTATCTTCGGTGCTCATTTATATTAGGAATATATTCAATAACGAATCTCGATCATTTTTTTAAAAGAAACTTTACATTCCTAGCTCCGAAATTTTTTAATCATCTTCCAGCAGTCATAAAAAACTCCACAAGTGCCAATGTATTTAAGAAAAATGTTGGCAATTGGTTGCTGCACATCGATAGGGACGAGCTTGTCATTTTTTTTAAAGTTCGAGATTAGCAATTGGCAAAAAATTTACAAATCTGCTTTCCTTCCATACTTTTACTTTTATTTGCTATTTACATATCTTGATATTTTTATGTTATTTCATTACGTATTTTTGTATTATTTAATTTAGTACTTACTCTTATTTGGCATTTTATTTATTACTCCTATTTCTTATATTTCTTACTAAAGGATAGAGTGAGTTTCCTGAAAACATATCTCAATTATCATTTCAATTATGTTTATATATATTTATATTTTTTTCTATTAATTTCAGTGATACTATTTTTTTTTACTACTACGATATTTTATTATTATTTTGTTGATTTTAATGATACCATTATTTTGTATATTTGATTTTTTATGAATCTAAATTTGTATAATTTATATCTGATTATCTTTTTTGCATTGTGTTCTTTGGAATTGTATTATTTATTACTTGTACTTTTTTTTCTAAATTGTTATTCTATTGCATCACATGTCATTATAATTTAATCTGATTGATTTAATGTTACACGGGCATAGCCTAAAAAGTCTTAATAAGTTCATTAATAAGTGTAATTTTGAATGACTAAATAAATAAATCTCTAATAAATGGTGTTTGAAAATTTAGTAAGTACGGACGTTTATTTTATATTAAAATGTATGTAGAGCAACCTTTTGAAGAGCAAAGTGGGGCCACGCGTGAGATGTTGGATGTAGGATTTCGATCGGCTCCCTTCACCACATTTTAGCCTGTAGCACAGGACTAAAAATATCTATGCGTAGCGTACCGTAGTATACACGCTGACAGATCTGACCTACCTACTGAGCCAGCAGTAGACTCGACAATTTTTAGCCGATCGCTAATTAGTGAATTCACAGCTTGTGATCTACACCACGATGGTTACGGTACTATTACTTATTCCGTGTGACGTCATATTTTTATTTACCCAAAAACGCGTTTCAACTAAACGTTTTGCGCCCTATGGGACAAACGGCACATATAACATTACCGCGCTATACTTGTACACAATGTTTGTTAGAAGCGCACTCGGCGGGGATGACGTGTGACGTCAAAGTGACGTGACGCCAATAAATTACGAGCTATTTGCATGTACTTGATTTTAAACCTGAAAATCTTGAATAAAAACTTGTTTTTAAAAATTAGTAGATGTATTGTTAGAATCGTAATAATTCGCTCTAAATATTTAACCTGTTTTTATAGTTATTCCCGATTTGTGAAAATACTACCAATATTCATATGGAAATCGGATGGGATAAAACTTATTTCATTGGGTGGAATTACACTTATTTACAGTTTACAAGATACAAGGCGAAATAGCGTCGTTTACACGTGGACAACACAATAAATATGACAATATTATCTTGTTCCAGCTCCGTAAATAGCCTCGACCGCGTAGGACAGAACGATAGGACAATACGAAAATTTGGCCGCAGTTCACACATGAGCGCTGCGAAAATGAAAACACGACAGGAAAAATATATTAGAAACGAAATTCACGAAAAATATTATTAATTTTATACTAAAATATATTGAAAACGTTAAAGGACGAACGAAATGATAAAAGGGATTTTTTCGGAAGAACATATTCACGTCAAGCGAATTGCCATTGTCTCGGGAACCTGTTCGTACGCGGACAATGTAGCCGCTGGCGGCCGCGCGCTGTAGTGGGGGTAATCAATGTTCCGCGGAGATAGCCTGCCGTCAATCTCGGTGGCGATGTCTTGGGACAATTTTTCGTCCTAGAAAAAATTTCAATTCAAGGATTCAATTTCCTGGGGAGCTGTTAACATTAACATATTACAACAGAGATAAGAATATTTTGAATTGAAGGAATATAGATGTTCAAATATGGGCAGAATGGTGAATGTTACACAGTGTGTAAAGTGGCCACTTAAACTAGCCAATGACTGGTCATAAGCCCTCTAGATGCCTTGACTTCTATATTGCCTTCAGTCTTCATCCCTGTTGTAATATGTTAATGTTAACAGCTCCCCAAGGAGTTGAATCCAGTCCTTGTCTACGAAAATTTGGACAAACTCAAAATATTGTTGATAAATCGACCTGGTCCATGAAGAAGTATAAAAACATTTAAAATTAAAAATTTTCAGGCGTTGCCTAGTGTGTAAGTGAAATAATTTAATAAGATGAATCTCACCCGCATAATAAACAACAGATGAAAGAATTGGAGGACTATAGTTATTCGAATATGGGCAGAATTGTGAATATTACACAGTGAGTAAAGTGGTCAATTAAACCAACCAATGACAAGTCATAAGCCCCGTTAATGCCTAGAATATATTGCCTTCTCTAAAACATTCTTCATCTCTGTTGTAATATGTTAAATTACGCTTTAATTTAATCAAATAATACATTAAATTTCATCAAATAATATTAAATCAGCAGAATATGCTGCACCATTTTTAGCGTTAAGTGAAAAATTCTCAATGAATAATATGTTGGAAGCAGAAAGCATATTCAGTCAATACTGGCAAAGTAATTTACAAACAGGAATCACAGCGATAGAAAAAGCTTGTGAAATGTATGTAGATACGTAAAGGAAAACTTTTCCAATTCAAGCGATTGATAAAGTTTTATCGTTTGAAGATGCTGTCTTGGATTGCACTCATGTACGGCACAAGACTTGTAGGTACGCACGTTTTATGCGTTGTACTTACTGAAACCTATAGAAAAGGAGATCAAATTTGTTTTCCTAGAAGCCAGTAAATTACATAACGAGCACACGGTGGATGCAAATACAATAATAAACGATTAAATAATTTAAAAATAAAAAAATCATTTTTGTGACCTCCGCTATATCAGTGTAAAAAAAAACAAGTCAAAACCGAAAAACATAGAATTATATGATAATGTACCAGAAAGCGCGTAAAATCAAGTTTGCAGTCCACCGAAATGTAAAACTTCTCATTTATGAGTAGTTAAGACGGCTTCAGTTTGATGCGCATACCGGTTTCTGGCCTATTATAATTCTATGCCGAATTAAAGCCTCAAACTGGATCAAATTTTATAATATCTGTATAATATAATGTTTTCTATATGTATTCTCATTTGTTAAAAACAAAATTACACTGTTAAGACACATTATTTTTTAGATTTAATGAAAAGCAAAAGTAAATGAATTTAATAAATAATAATAATAAACGTTTTATTATTATTTTTTATTTTTTTATTTATTTAACTTTTTGTACATAATGTTATTTGTACATTGGCGGGCTTATTGCCAAATGGCAATTTCTTCCAACCAACCAATAAAATAAAAGTTTTATTTTTATAATTCAAGTTACAGAACATATTCAATAGAAAAAAAAAAAAGATTAAAAAGTTAAAAATATATAAAAATAGAAATAAATGTATTTGTTTATAAATTACCTTAAATCAAAACTATTACTCAATGGTTTTAGCTCGTTTTAACGTTTTAGCTCTTTAACTTCACAAATATCAACATATGGAAGAATTAAAGGAATGTTGATCTACAAACATAAATTATGAATGTTACACAGTGGTTAAATTGAGCACTTAAATCTTTATTACTTTCTAAAAAATCTTCTTCATCTCTGTTGTAATGTATTAAAATTAATAGTTTTTAGGATTTATAGACATTTCAAAATTATATGGATATTTTTTTAGAAGGCTTCATTAGCTATTTTTTTGGAAATATTATTTTATTTATTGGTAAGTGTCCTCGGCACGGTAACCCAAGTAAGGTCACAATATTTTTATTATTAATTAATGTTTACTATGTGGAAAAAAAAACTTTGAATTGTAACGACAAGATGTTTTTTTTAAGCATAGCTCGGAAACCAGGGACCTGGGAGTGACCTTTGATATCTCATTAAGGTTTCATATTCGCATTGTCAATGTGAGTCGTTCAGTTTCCAAGATGTTGGGATTTGTCATACATAATTCTAAACACTTCGCAGAATTGAATACCATAAAACTTTTGTATACAACTTTAGTGCGTAGTATTCTGGAGAGTGGTGAGTTGGTGTGGGGGGTGAAGAAGCCACTTACTCACTAATGGTAGAGAGAACACAGAAGAAGTTCTTTGTTATCTCTACATGAGAGAGTATGGATACTACCCATTGCAATACCCATCACCCATACTTTAAAGTATGCTGGGTTACTATTGTTTTCATGGATCTTATTTATTTATTTATTTAACACTTTATATACATATATAGTATATATACATATAAGAGCGAGCATATTTCCTTAAGGCAATTTCTTCCTACCTACCCAAACCATTCAGTTTGAGAAAATTACAAATACATGGACACATTGAATCTTACAATTTTATACAAAAATTAAAAACAAAGATTAACAAAATAAAAAAAATAATACTATACTACGAATATAAAAAATTAACACTTTACTATGAAGAGAGGAAAGGGGATGGGAAGGAAAAAAGAAGGATAAAGGAACAATTTAAATATTTAGATAGGGACATTTAAATCTTGACTAAATTGTAAATAAAGCAGGGGTGTCTCTAACATTAGTGGGTAGATTATTCCACAGTCAAGCAGCTACTACTGTGAAAGAGGAGGCAAGAAAATTAGAGCGATGACAGGGTATTAAAAGGGTTCTCTCGTTACTAGAACGAAGAGATAGTCCGTGTTGTGAAAGAGCTTGGATGAGCTCTTTCAGATAAACAGGCGAAGTGGGATTATTTAAAATATTGTGAAGAAGTGATAGAATGTTAATGTTTCTTCTATGCCTGATACTGAGCCAGTGTAGTTGCGTGCGATACTCGGTTCTTCTCGCCCCTTCTTTATTTACATTTAAGTCAAGATTGAAATGTCACTATCTAAATATTTAAATTGTTCCTTTATCCTTCTTCTTTCCTTCCCATTCCCTCTCCTCTCTTCATAGTATAGTGTTGATTTTTTTTTATGTTTATTTTTATATAGTTAATCTTTGTCTTTATTTTTTGTATAAAATTGTAAGATTCAATATGTCCATGTATTTATAATTTTCTCAAACTGAACGATTTGGGTAGGTAGGGAGAAATTGTCTTAAAGCAATATGCCCGCCCTTATATGTATATATATTGTATATGTGTATAAAGTGTCAAATAAATAAAATAAATAAATAAATGTCTTTTGTTCATTTTTTTTCTTTTTCACATTACATTAAAGTGTTTATATTCTATTAAATGTGTATTTTTGTAAGGTGAAAGACGCTGCGTGCCGTGTACATTGATAAATAAATAAATAAAAAACAATGTAATTTTGTAATAAACCTAGCCTGTCTCCTACTTAGGGAAACTGCGCTATTAAAAGACAGTTGAATATTGCAGGGCCTGGGTTGGTGTTAATTAATGGCCACTCTTTTAAGTGGGACAGCCATGGAAATCAACGCCCGTGCTTCAAAATTTATGATATGGGAAAGGTCGCATGGCATCGCTGTCACATATGTAACAATTATTGTGAGCTTAGTGGAATACAAGAAGTAGACGTGAATGATAATATACGACGTGAATTCATCAGAAATATTGTTTTGTCTAATTATGACGTCTCCACGAAAATTCAAATTATTCATGCAAAAATATCGATCAACTGTTAACGCTTTCATACCTGATTTAATTCCTGTGTACATATTCAGTAATGAAAATAATTAGAATTAAAATATTCCAACAGAGACGAAAAACATTTCAGAGAAGGTAATATAGAAGTCCAGGCATCTACAAGGCCTGTCATTGACTGGTTTGTGTGGCCACTTTACACACTAAAGCATTAACCATTCTGCTCATTTTTTAACCCCTATATTCCTTCAATAATTTTATCTGTTGATGTTTGTGAAGTTAAGGAACTGAAAGAGTGAATGTTACACAGTGTGTAAAGTGGTCACTTAAACCAGCCAATGTCAGGTCATAAGTCCTGTAGATGCCTAGACTTCTATATTATCTTCTTCAAAATGCTCTTCATATCTCTTGCAATATTTTAAGATTAACAGCTCCCCGGGAGTTGAATCCAGTTCTTGTCTGCACAAATCTGGACAAAATAAAAATATAGTACATATTTAATATTGTTAATATTTTGAATTACAAATAATGAAGAAATAATAAAGAAATAAAGGTCAAAAGTAAATAATTTGAAAATAAAACAATGTTTTGAGTATGTTCAAATGTTTGCAGACAGGCTAGATTTACTACCTAGGGACTAATTCAGAGAGGTAAAACACTTTTGAGAAGGGAATCATAGGCCTTGTAATTGCCTAGACTTCTATATACTCGCCTGAAAAGTGTTTTCTCTCTCTGTTGCAACAAATTTAAATATGGAAAAATTTCACATTAGGACAGCTTCAAAAACTAATGTCCCTATGATCAATAATCAAACCACTTTTCAACAGAGCCCGTTTCACGATGTTCCAATGTAATGGGTCACCATTTACCTACTAAGCTAAATAGATACTCCGCATGCATGGGTTTAAAAATTAATATTGCAAAAACCCATTTACTGTGTCTTAGTGCGTTGATGCTCAAAATCCTCTTGACTGTCAAACCAAATCATCGAAAGGGTCGAGAGTTGCAAATACCTGGGAGTATATGTTACAGAAAGTAGCAGCTTTAAAAAAGAACTGGGAGTGCGGTTAGGAGATGCAGGCGCCACATTTAACAGTATGAAGGCTGTCTGGAGATCGAATATTTACTTGGTGAAAACAAAATGCTACCTATATAACGCCTGCATAACACCTATTCTCCTCTACGGATGCGAATATGGTACCTCACTAGGGCACAAAACACTAAAATAGAGTTTTGAGAGTAGGTGTCTAAGAATTCTTGGAGTGCGGTGGTTCGACTTTGTGTGGAATGAAGTAATAAGACAACGGGCGCAGTAAACTCCGGTGTCAGCTGTCGTCAAGCGGAGACGATACGATTGGCTAGACCATATACTGCGGATGCCTCCTAAAAACCTTAACCGCGATTGCCTACTTTACATCTCATCAGATTCTCGACGTCCTGCTCGTCCACTGCTGACTATTCATCGGCAGTTTATGTCAGAACTTCGGGGCGAGAACCTGACTTGGGAGGACGCAAACGATTGGCAGATTGGCAACGCAAAAGATGCATGCAGGCTAGTTGGGGATACGATATGCTCCAACTAGGCAGCGGACATGGAATGATGATAATGAAATCTTGGTTCAGAAAATGTTTTACTAAATTATCATTGTAAGCAAACGCAGACCTAATGTCTAATATATCACCTAGTTCCGCATAGTTATAACCATGCCTGTTAAACCTGTTAATTGGTGAATACATTTGATAATTAGTTCTCATGTTAACGTCAAAAGCAAAAAGCGCATTAGCTAGCGTGGACCCACTAGACACTCGTAAGTTAATAACTTGTAACGGTTCAGGACAGTTCAAGTGCGAATTTATAATTTCATATAACAGAACCTAGTCGAATGATGCTCGCCTGTCCGCCAGCAATAGTAAAGCCAATCTATATACTTAGTAGTGACCGACCGAAGTTTCGGTTTCGGCCAATTAAACGAGTTTCAGTCGCAGTATCTGTTTTGGCCGAAACTTGACTGAGCCGAAACCTGTGGTCGCGATGTGTCGGATTACATTTGTTTGTACTCGGGTGCATCTTATGGCTCGAGACTCGGCCACGAGACCTGTGACATATCTTCAATTCAGTTTTATTTTTACGGATGTATCCCAAATATACATCTACTACTACTACCATCACGCCATTTCTCCGTAGGGGTAGGCAGAGAGAATGGACCGCCACACACGTCCATCCTGGCATATATTCCTAGTTTTTTCCACATTTATATATCTTGTCATACATGCCAATCGGTTCTGTCTGCTTTTGACATGACCAGACTTAAGATTTTTGTTTATCTGATCATGCCACGTCTTTCTTGGTCGTCCTCGTCTCATGTTACAGTTTATTTTCTCCATATATACTTGTTTTACCAATATTTCGTCGTCTATTTGTTCTACATGATCAAACCATTTCTAAGACCCTTTCTTAATCTTATCTTATACTTGAATCAGATTTACACTCTCGCCTGATTTCATCATTCGTAACACTGTCATACATTGATTTCCCACGCATTTGTCTAAGAGATCGCATTTCAACCGCGTTCACTCGGCTTTTATCCTTCCTCTGCATTTACATAACTATTAATATGTTTTTTTAAATACCGGAATTGCAGATATTGGATTGTTGTTCATTGAGATAATTAGTATTACCATTGTCTAAAATAAAAATATAAATAGAAAGATTTTGTGATTTGTTGACTATATTTTTAGTAGTTCTAAGATTCTTAATTTTCATATTTTTGTAATTTTTTTTATATTCTATGAGTTAAGGTTCCCATAGCGTACTTTGAAGAGCTGTTACATATAAGTTATATGTACTCGTATGACGTATGACATAATAACAAACCAAAAAGCGTTAAAAATAAACAAGGTTACTTATTAAACTTATGCCTTTTATTTCATTGTGAATTTTATTTAACACTTGTATTGATGAACTAGTAAGATTTGACAATAATCGTTTTGGCAGTGGCAAGCGGTGAGTTTTTAAATTGGTAAGCTACGAAAATTCTGATATAATGTCCATAGCGGTAGTATGGCATATAAAAAACAAGTCTATTTTATATTTGATAAATAATTATTATAATTTTGACATATGATAAATAATAAAAATAGTTTCAGTTAAAATATTTTCTTGATTTATTGATTGATTTGGTGTTTATTTTATAGAACTCCATATTTAAACTTAAAATATTAGAAATCAAACACTGATTTGTGTCAAATCTTATTTCTAATATTATAAGTTTAAAAATATTTTCTAATGTAGCAAAAACATTTGATTTAAAGAATACAATTTAAAAAAACATAATTGCAAAAGAAAAATGGAAGCCCCTCAGGATTCGAACCCCCGCCTTCGTCATTAGAAAACAACGACCCATCCGCACAGCTATTACGTGTTTCAAGTGGAGCGTCGAAAAAGTCATAATTAAAACTGGATAATTCATTAGCGTACCGGTGCATCTTGTTTACGTCTGACTATTATAACTTGTCTTGAAATAAAACACTATTTCTTAATAAATAAGATAAAAACTAAATAATTTAAAAGTATTCCTTGCCGAGTACGATAGTTCACTAAACAAAACATAAATTACGTTTTAAGAATCATTGTTCCATCGACTTTTATATCACATTATTATTCACAAAACGATATAAGTTAAACATTTGATAATTCTTCATATATATTTATTCTTAACACTATACACTAGTCACGTTTTTATCATAACTCTAACTTAATTTTTAAAGTTTAAATGGATACTGAAGAATAACCTACAATATTCAACTGTCATCGTATGCACAAAAACGAATTACAGTTAAAAAACAATTACCGAATCTTTGTTTTTTATTTTATCATTTATTTTATCATTTTTAGCATTTATTTATTTATTCATATATATGTACATTACGAAATAAAATATCTTAATACATATATATAAATAATTAGGTAAAATTAGGTATATATAAAAAAAACACATTAGTATACATAATATCCAAAGAATAATATGTTAAAAAATTAAGAGAATCTTGTAACGAAAAACTCCCTCAGAGACGTGAAAAATGTCAATGTCCAAAGTGATATTGTTCAACATAGAGATAGCTTTTCCAACGGGCATAACCATTCGCAGGTTGGTCCTGTATATTGGAATGTGAAACAGTCTATGTTGACGCTGTCTAAGGTAATTATCAGGAACATAAAAGCTAATGCTCCGCATAATTTCAGGGTTGTCAATAATACCGCGCAACAATCGAAGTGCGTTGTTAAATACACATTCCTTCTAGTCTTTAAACTGCTGTAACCAAGCATACCCTGGAGAAACTCAGTGGGATAAAGCCATGGATAATATCCGCACTCCCTCATGTAGAGAAACCGAAGAAATTTCTTCTGAACCCTCTCCACCATAAGAGAGTACTTCAACTCACACGGTCCCCAAATCATCGAGCCACTCTCGAGTCTACTTCGCACCAACGAGTTATAAAGAATTCTCAGTACTCGTGTACTACCAAAAACCCTAGCAGTACGCAAGACGAATCCTAACATCTTCAATGAACTACTTCAAACTGTTTCGATCTGATCATGAAATGTCAGGGAACTCACAAAAGTGATGCCTAGATCTTTAACCTTCGCAATCCGCATAAGATTCTGGTCATTCATTCTATAGCGGAAGAATAGCGTTTTGTGGGCCCTGGTGAAAGACATAACTGAGCATTTTGATACGTTACCCATTCAGATACGTTTATTATATCCGTTTGGAGAGAACGAAAATCATCCAAAGTTTTAACCCTCAAAAATAGTTTCAAGTCATCCGCGAATAATAAAAAACGCGATTTGACTACAACTTTTTTAATATCATTGATAAAAATAGAGAACAGTAATGGACCCAGGTTGGATCCCTGGGGAACACCTGAGTAAGTATTAAAAAAATTTGATTCAAACAAGCCATGTGAAACGTATTGATTTCGGTTTCGGAGGTAGCTCGCCATTATATTAGCATTTCATCCGAGAAACCGATCTCACTCAGCTTGTTTAACATAACATCATGACCGACTGTATCAAAGGCTTTGGCAAAGTCATTATATGAACAGTCAACCTGATGTCCTGCATCTAATGCAGCCGTAATGTAGTCTGTAAATATCATTAAATTTGTTTCAATCGAGCGACCCTTCCTGAACCCATGCTGTTCATCTATTATAAATGGCTCGACTCGAGAAGCGATGATTTTACTTATTAAAATTTCAAATACCTTAGCTGGCGCTGAAAGTACAGCTACAGGTCTATAGTTTTCTACGGATGACTTAGAGCCACTCTTTTAAAACCCACTAAAGGATTTATACTATATTGTAGATTAAAATATCAATTCGTTTCGATTAAAATATCAAAATATTAATTTATTTCAAAGCAAATTTACTTTCAAACCACCGAAACATAAGTATGATCAATTATTTACTTATCATTGTAACTTTCATGTTAAGACATACAAAATATATTCGTTATCGCTTTCTCACACATAACGAGTGCGTATATTGTCACCTCCCTTAGACTGTCGTAAGTCAAATTGATGTATTTTAAAGAATGCTAGCCCTTATGAAGAAGTATTGAAAGACTTAATTGCATTAATGAAAGCTGCAAGATTTTTCTGTAATCGCAAGTATAATTTTTCCAATCAGATTCTAAAATATGAGGTTCAAAGACATATTTGAATTAGTGTTTTCAAGTCAGCCGAGTAATCTCATGTAATCCAATAGTAACAATTTTGGCCAATAGAGGCGCACCTGGTCGCTGTATGGAATAAAGGCATATGATATAAATTTACTTACCCAAGAAAAGTAATATATTTTTCTGGTGATGTGTTTTTTCCTAATAAAACTGTAACATAAAACATTACTTTCGATGTCAAAAAATATGGTAAACTGCATGTAATCGATTACAAGGATCATTCGCCTCTGTGTTTTGGGCGTATTTAAGTGACTTTTAACTTATTTAAATAGATTTCGGCTGAAACTAGAACAGGAGCCTTTTTTTGTACTTAATTCGTTTCGTACATTCATTCGTATTGCATGAGAGGGCACGAGAGCGAAATACGGGTTAGAGTAAGATGTATATATGACGAACGAACGAACTTACGAAACTAAATTGACACAGAATTAGCCTCCTGAAACCGATATTCGGTTTCAGTTTCGGCTAAAAGTGTTGTTTCGGTAGGTCACCAATACCTAATAAGAAACGGTAATACTGAGCTGCTCCGAACGGATGTTTATTCTAAAATTATCATTTCTTAGTCATCTCCTCTTAACTGAGCGAATATAGGCGACCAAACAAATAAACAATTCTCTAAAATGCTTCTAATTAAAAAGCAATAGATGCAGTTGTTTTGGTGAAAAAATGTTTTTGAAGTCTTAAAACTACCGTATTTTACGGATGATATTTTATTTTTATTTTATTTTATTTTATTAACATAAACGGCAAATCTGCCTTTTACAAATATTTATAATATTGCAAAAACATGAACATTAAAAACAAGATTTATAAAAAAAATATTAAAAAATCACACCAAAAATTATACGAGATTAATATTTAAAAAAATAACCTAAAAATTATACAGCATATTCAGTAGAAAGTTTAAATAATAAAACATTCTACAGTAAAACAACAAGAAAATCATAAGTACTGTTTCACACAGCTAGGCAAAGTGAACAAAAAATCGTATATGAAATGCATGAATAAATAAATATAATTACCATTCACCATCTTTGAAAAAGTTCAACAGGTTTGTTCTATTGGAACTTTACTCTACACTAAATATATCAGATACGTGGGAATAACTATTGCCGAGTTCATGAAGTCTATTTAATAATGCATTACAAGTATACACTGTCCGTGAATTGTTGCTACAAAATGGTGGCACCTGTCTAGTCATTCTTCCAGGCACCCCGAAGTTGATGAGAGATAACAGTTCAGGGCGATTCCATATTGAATTTACAATTTTGAATAAATTTAAAAGGTCTATAATTTTTCTTCCATCGTTAAGTTTTAACAAATTTAATGTTTTTAGTAAAAAATCATAATTTAAAAATTCATGACTGATTCTAAGTTTAAAATTTATATACGGTAAGATTTTTTTGGACATATTAGGATAAAAAATGTTTAGGACGATAAGACGCATCGGACCATAAGAAGCATCCTAATTTTCGGTTGAATTTTGAGAGTAAAAAAGTGTGTTTTATGGTCGGAAAAAGGCAGTACTTATTCTGAGCATTTTAAGCCCATCACTAGCAATCTGTTGATATAATATGATCGCAGGCAGCATAATATAAATGCATGAGCTCGGCAATAGTTATTCTTAAGTATCTGATATATTTCTGTTATTTATCTGATATATTTAGTGTTCCTATAGAACAAACCTTTTGAACTTTTTCAAAGATAGTGAATGGTGATTATATTTATTTATTCATGCATTTCATAATATTTACAATTTTTTGTTCACTTTGCCCATCTGTATAAAACAGTACTTACGATTTTCTTGTTGTATTACTGTAGAATGTTTAATTATTTCATTTTGTTTTTTATATTTATTCTTGAATTATTTCAACTTTCTACTGAATATGTTGTATATTTTTTAAATATAAATCTTGTATAATTTTTATGTTTAATTTTATTTTACAAATCTCGGGTGTAAGGAAATTTTAATATGCAAAAATAGATAGAAAAAGAAAAAAAAATATTAAGGTCATAAGCCCTGTGAATGCCTAGACTTCCATATTCCCTTATTTAAGGTGTTCTCCATCCCTGTTTTAGTTTGTTAATATTTCCTATTTGTTCACGAAAACGTGGCATTGCCCTTTGATAAATATAAATAAAACTAACTGAAAATCAAAACTTGCAGGTTAGATTGATTTCAATATGTTTTGTCGATGAGTAATAAACTTAATTATGCACGCAATTGTGATAAATAGAATATTGAAACAAAGCGAACAGAAATTGAAATGTCAAAACAACGCCAAGTTACGATGCAAGTGACTTGGGCATGTATTGATGCGTACGTCAAATATCACAGACTTCAACATCAGCGCCACCCATGGTACACAAACATAACTATGAAATATTTTTGGCAGGTCAATTATTCACGAACTTCCTAGAAGGTTTTGATATTTTCAGGGTAATATAATGTTCTGATTTGCAAAAATTCCTTGAAAAATAAAAAGAAATTTTTATCAAAAAAATTATCTTTTTCCTATATTTAGATTAATAAACGAATAAAGACATTCAATAATGTTTAAGTATGTCCAAATGCTTGCAGACTGGCTGTTGTTCATTTTTAAATTTATTTCTACAGAGAGGGAAATTTTCGAGAAGGGAATATGGGAGTGTAGGCATTTACAAGTCTTATGACCTGTCATCGGCTTGTTTATGTGGCCACTTTACACATTTCACCATTTTGTCCATGTTTGAACATTCACATTTCCTCAACTCTTCCATCTGTTGGCTTTTGTGGAGTAAAAGTTATGATTGAATTCCAAAACATAAACTAAATATTTTTTAAATACAGAATTGTTTTTACAAATGTCGAACTTTGCTTTTCTTACAACAGGGGTGCACTTTATTTGCAATTATTAGATTGCGATTTTAAAAAATAAATGTGTAGAAATTAGGAGAATTTTAAGGAAAGAATGAATGCTGTTTTTAAACACTAAAAAACAAACTTTATTTTTATGCAAAAAAAATAACGTGTTTCCATTTTTTAAATATACATTCTCGTCGGGTGCAACCCTGGTACGTCAATGAATAACACATTTATGCTTCCAACTTTTTTTTACATATTAGATTGAAGATTTATAAACATGCGCAGCGCAAAACTCATTACTATGCAAAAAACCGCACGTAAATCGGTTAAGCCGTTAAGGAGTAGTTTAGTGACATCACACGTACAGAGAATTGAAAATATAAAAATATACAGAACAAAGTGTAACAAAATCAATAAACTATCAAGCTGGTTTTCCATAGGGGTAAACAGAGAGGATAGAACACCACACCACTCGACATTTGCATACAGATCTCGCTTCATCTACATTCACATATCTTCTTATGCACGCGCACCTATTATCATCGGCATACAATTGAAGAGTACCCCTTAATATATATATTGGTTGGTTTTATTGGCGTCCTGACGAAGAGACGGGTTTGTCTCGAAACCGGTAGACATAGAACAGTCGGTTAGTGGTTATAAACAAATATTCAATAACATTTAGTGGAATCTTATTTGCTGAACACCGATGTTAATTTAAAATTCAGTTAATAAGTTTCCAAAAATGTCATTTTCTAAAAAGAATATAAAAAACGTTTTTCTGTTGGTTCTCATACAAATAGCTTTTAACACTCGTACAATGGTAACGTACGTTTGACAATTTTCTGTCAAAAATTTAATTTCTGGGATTTTTATTTATCTATTATTTTGGATACCTTTTTTCAACTAACTGTATATATTAGTATGACGTTGCACTCACCCTCAAGTGATGGTGCTTCTTTTCAAGATGCATCAACAGCTTCAAACCTTTGCAGCTTTCCGTTTGACAGAATCTTGTATCAGTTCTCCTTACGCACTCAGAGTTGGAGTTGGAAGTACGATATGCCACTCCGCCTCCGCAGCTCGAAGAACAGTCACTCCAAGGGGTCGCCTTTGACTCGCAACCATGTACCTGTTCGGCTGAAATAAAAAAACATCAAATGAACTTTGATTTTTTTATTAAATTAAATTTAATTTAAAAAACAATGTTTTGATTTTGTCCAAATTTTTGTACACAAGGACTGGATTCAACTCTCTGGGAAGCTGTTAACATTAACATATTACAACAAAGAAGAAGAACATTTTAGAGAAGGTAATATAGAAGTCTAGGCATCTACAGGGCCACGACCTGTCATTGGCTGGTTTACGTGGTCACTCAACACACTGTGTAACATTCACTATTCTGCCCACATTTAAACATCTTTATTCCTTCAATTCTTGGATTTTAATCCAGTTCTTGTCTACGAAAATTTGGAATAATTTAAAATATTGTTGATAAATTCACCTGGTGCATGAAGAAGTGTAGAAATGGAAAAAAAATAACATTTTTAGGCGTTGCCTAGTATGTAAGTAAACTAACTCAAATGGATGAATCTCATCAGCATAAATAAAGGTTAAAGCTCTTTAACATCACAAACATCAACATAAGAAAGAATTGAAGGTTATAGATGTTTAAATGGGAATGTGAATGTTACACAGTGTGTAATGTGGCCACTAAAACCAGACAATGACAAGTCATAAGCCCTGTAGATGCCTAGACTTTTATATTACCTTCTCAAAAATGTTCTTCATCTCTGTTGTAATATGTTTATAAATTTTAAAACTTAATATCATTATTTAGTACCTCTATCTCAACCCTTTCGCTCCTGGCCTACACAATTGTATATTTAATTATTAATATATTGTAGTGATATTTCAAATAATCCTAATTACAATTATCTTAAATAGTGGCATGTATTCAAAAGCAAAACTATTTTCAAATGGTTTCTTCCAGCATGAGCTTTTATTAGTTATTCCCTTCTGCTATTACTATTTCCAGAAGTTGACGTTCTATGGCCAAAGGTAGAGTAAAACAAACGTTTCAGTCGAAAATTTCACAAGTTCAATCGGAAAGTTCTAAAGATGTGTTGACTTTTTTTACTGATAAGCCATTTTAGGCGGGTATCCGCTCTAAAATGAAGCAAAAATGTAGACAATAATTATTGTCTCTCGCAAGCTTTCCGATGTTATTTTTAGACTAATAATATTTACCTCTCGCTTTTAAGACAAAATTTAAATGAGTTGCGTGAAACAAGTTTTCAAATAATATTTCATTAGATTTAATATTTACGGTTTAGCGTTTTGTCTAATATTATTTATTTTTTATTTTTTTAAATTTGTTGTGCTCGTGTTAAGCTCTAGTAAATAATTAGAAATAAAATAAACCTAAATAACAAGATCAAAACATATAATGTACATAATAGTAACATAAAATAAATAATAATTACACGGAATACAATGTGATATAAAGAATTTAACCAAATAATAATTTATACTATACCAAAAAATAGAACAATAAGAAAATTATATAAAGGGCAAATAAAGAATAGGAAAAGAAAGCAGATACAATAAATTATTTTATTTAATGAATGTGAGTGCATAATACCAAATGCAGATTTTTTTAGTAATGTAGAACTTTAAAAAAATTACATCATCCCTATCGATGTGCAACAGCCAATTACAAACATGTTTCTTAAGTACGTTTTTACTTGTGGATTTTTTTATGGCTACCAGAAGATGATTAAAGAATTTAGAAGTCAGGAAGTTTGAGTTTTCTTGAGCTAGCATTAAAAGAGTGGTCGAAAAATGGAATTTATCCTTCCCTCAGATTGCGTCTGTATATTTTGCTGAGACTTTACTTTATGAATAACTTATAACAAATACAAATGTGAGGCCGAAAAAGACAATATTTCTAAGTGCCCGAGATCAAATCAACTGAGACTGAGGCCCGGAGGGCCGATTATATTTAATTTTTTTAGCATGTAACAGTCGGTGATAGCCGACTGTTACTTTCTAGTACAATTGATTACTCAGATTAGCATCGTTTTTATTAGCAGCTTAGAAAAATACAGATTTATTGTGTCATCATAATTTATCTATCCACATTTAGTGGTGCATAGAACACTGCATTGGTACTTTGATTTAGTATACCTGAATCATTTTCGTTACACGGAAGATAAAGTTATTAGTTTTACGCTTTAGGTGCCAATATTGGAACAATAAAATATTGCAGTGGTGGATTTATTGGAATTTCCTTTTTCGTGATTTTAATCTGAGAGTCGCCATCGAGTCAAAAACACCTTGGTCAGGGTCCGGGTTTCAGTTTTTTTTCTCTCACAGAACTGTATTTTTGAGGTCCCGGGTTCAATTCCTAACAGAGGGGAGGTGAAATACTGGTCTTAGAGGTGATTCTTCATGCCAATATTTTAATGTTCCTGGACTGGCACCTGGAGCTACACTCTTTGTTATAAAATCAATCTAGATACCTTGGAATCGGAGTACAAACTCAGTGCCCTATGACTCACTGAATTCGGACAGGTCAAAAATATAACGATGGGACCCTACCAAAATTATTTTATTTTTTAGTTTTATTATATACGAATATATGCTGGAGAATTTGGAAAGACCACAACATTAGAATGGCTAGCTATGGAATTCCCATACTGTGACCCATGAAATCCCAGTTGTTCGTCATCCTCAAGAAGACCACGAAAGAAAGAATATGCTCGGTGTCCATTAATCACGGATGATGCAGTTTGAATGCACAAACATGTTTAATTAAGCTCAAGAGGGTAGGAGTTATTAAATAGGACATATGACAGCAAATTTGTTTTGTTTTAATATTGAATTAACTAACTAACGCTGCTTTAAGCCATTTCCCCGTAGCCTGTTGGGGTAAAAAGTGGTAGGCGGCCGGAGCGACGTGGCGCAGTAATTACTTACCAGTATTTATATTCTTCGGCCTCGTGGTTTAGTGGTCAACGCATTTTTCTATCACACAAGGGTTCTTGGATTCGATTCCCAGCATGGTTGACATGAAATATTGATTCAAAAAGTGTTTTTACGTTAGAATATTTCAAAATCCATGGACTGTCATCTGAAGCGTAAAACTGATCATCTAACCTTCATGTAACAAAAATGGTCGAGAAACGCGTTGGTATACTTATGCAGAGCCCTATGCACCATTAGGTGCGGAAAGAGAATGATGATGATGATCTCTCGTCTTTTTATCAAAACTTGTATCAGTAACTTTGATTTTCATATGGTAAACTACCCTGTGGTAAGACAGAGCTATTCCTGTGGGATGTTAATTTTTCTGTTTTGATTTAAATTAATTTATACACACGTACACTACAAAATATTTCACCTTAATTCATAAATATTTATTTTTTTCAAAAGTCAAAAGAACTATAATATCTTAAGAAAATGTTTAAAAAGCAAGAGAACCTTGTATCGAATAACTCCCTTTGAGACGTAAAAAATATCAATGTCCAAAGTAATATTGTTCGGCATATAGGTAGTCCTTCCAACAACCATAACTATTGAACCATTGGCAGGTTGGTCCTGTATACTAGAATGCGAAACAGTCCATGTTGACGTTGTCTAAAGTAAATTCTTCGGAACGTGAAAACGGTTGAGACTGTGCTTCCTTCCGAGCGAAACGCACACGTTCTTTTGTTTTATCCTCCCCTTACGGGGGTGGTCTTTGGATTCTGTATCTGTTCACTCAAGGATTTTTTCTTTACTCTAGTCTGTTCTCTTTTGTAAATATCCTTGTTTTAAATCCTGATTTTCTTTGTTAATGTGAAATTTTATGCTCATTTTGTTGTACTGCAAGGATTTTTTTGTTTTTGTTTAGTTTATTCCAATAAAAAATATATTTATTTATTTATTTAAAAGAAACAAACAGTCGGTATGCAATGTTGGGGTAAAAAGAGATATAAATATAATTAAAACTACTAATTATAATTTTTATACGAATTGATTTTTTTTTATTACTACATCAACAACAACAACAACAAACAGTCACGCCGTTTCCCCGTAGGGATAGGCAGAGAAAATAGAACGCCATATCACTCTGTATTTGCATACAGACTTCGCTTCTTCTACATTTATACAACCTCTCATGCACGCACGCCAAATATTCTTAATCTTGACATGTCCCTTTTTAAGTATTTGTTGGATTTGATCTTGAAATGTCTTTCTAGGTCTTCCTCGTTGTCTGCATCTATCAACATTCACATCGGAGATCCTTTTAGCCGTTGTTTTAGAGTCCATTTGCTCTACATGACCAAACCAAGGCAGCGCCCCTTTCTCGATTTCGTCGATAACGCTTGTCTCAGCCCTACATAGTGCATGGATCTCGGCATTTGTCACCTATCTTACATCGTTTTACCACACAATGGCCTTAGAAATCACATTTTAACAACATTTAACCTACTTTATTTATTGTTTTTTCCGATTTCACACGTCGCTCTCATATTGCAAACTGCTTGTTTTGCCTCGTGCGTCAAACATTTATTTGCCAAGGTAGATTTCAGTGCGCCGTTCACCCTGTTCTCTGCACTCACCCTCCTTTTCACATCTTTCTCAGTCTCTCCATTCCTAATAAACATACTTTCCAGATACCCAAATTTTTCAACTTGATTCAAAATATCTCCGTTCACACTAAACTCACATTCTGTCATACCTTCATCTCTGTTCGAATATACTAGTTTCGTTTTTTTATCAATTTTTTGTAAATTGTGTTAATTTTATTTTTGAATAAAAAAATAAAAACTTATCATGGATGGGGTCTCACGAATAGGGACGACGTGCTGGCCTCTGTCCATACATCCTCTTCCCTCCTCCGAATTCCGAATAAATGATATAGTTAACTTTTACAGCTGTCGGTGGATAGTAGGCTTTTGGACTCACTCACAACACTTAACGGTAAACTACTGAGGGTATGGGTAATTATTATGTAAAAACCATCCTACCACATTCGTTCTTTTACATTTTTTATTTACTTGCTAACGCCCATGAATGTATATGTAGGTACATCAGCGTAGCGTTGACAATCTTGAGAAAAACAACTATCTTCCTGAAAGTCCTTCGGGACAATTGGTAAATCGGAGATGAGATGGGGAGCGAAATTTAAAAAAGTTAGTGACCTTTTCGTTGGTCTTCCGATAAGGCATTCCCCATTTTTTTTTAATGGTGACTAAAAATCTACATTCACGATTTCAATGATCTTTTTATTAAAAACATTTTTAAAAAATTATCCATAAAAAGTCAGTAAAAGTTTACTAGATTTCTATAGATTGGTAGATTCTCATAAAAATCGACAAAATTACAGAAAAATTGATAGCAACGATTGAGCTCTATTACAACAACGAACGAGAAAATTTTTGACAAGAAAATATGAAAGTCAAGACAATCACATTATTACCTGTCATTTATTTATTTATTTACACACATAAGTTTATTGTACATTATTTGAGATATAAGTCCTAACTCCGTGGAACTAAAAGTCCTGTGTTGAGATGAAGCGAGCAATTAGTTAACTCAGACGTATGAGTGTATCACATAGGATCAGAAATATACTCGTATATACGAGTATATGGCACATCAATGTGGTAAACAGTGAACTCAAACATTCAGAAAATCATCGAGGAGTTTCCCACTCAAATTTCTCCCCTTAAGGAAAATCCAGTCCTTAACTCCTCTCTTGAAAATATTTTTTATCTTTGAGAGCTTATTACGCTCTTTCAAAATATTGAACACTATTGAATACATTGACTGGTCTAATTGGACACTGTGCAAGCTGTGTTACATTTACCATTCCAACTATGCTTGAACACTCGTATTTCCTACACAAAAAGTTTCAGCTCTTTTACTTCACGAAATACTTCAGTGAAAGTACGTTCCTCTACATACCCGAAACGGTTTTAAGACCGTCGGTCTTCCTATCGGTATCACTCATACAAAAAGCAATTTTTTTTTTTCACTAAACGTGGTAATCATTTAAAATTTTCAACTTCATATATCGCCACTTTTTACTTACAACTTTCACTGCCCCTTTCAATGTGTGTTTGGCATTTGTCGGATATGTCATTCATCCTCATGACCATATTGCAAACACGAATGGTAGCAAAAACTATCTTTACTTGAATCACAATAGCCTATGCCTATTTACAGTAATTTTATAAATTTCATTACTTCAGATTAGATTATAATTATCATAATTTTAAAACTTCATAACTCCGAAGCCTTTCGTACTCGTACGAGTCACCAAAAGAAAAATGACATAATCATGCATGTAGCACAGCTTGTTTAAAGGTTGAAGATAGTACGTTTGACAATTTCAACACCGGGGGTTAGCAACACTACACCCCTTTGATGAGAAAGGAAGACACAAAATACAAGTTTAGTTCATATCCAAAGACATTGGGCTCCCTGGACAATATATAAAATTTAGTTTTAGTTTACCCACCATTCTGCACATTCTGTCAAAGACTAGAATTTTGCAAAAATCTGTCACTACATTATCGGGCACCCCTCATGAGTAGTGGCCATTTGAACCAACCAAGTCAAAAGCATAGACTTTAATATTTCCCAATCAAAAGTGTTTTCTCTCCCTGTTATTATAAATTATTTTTAGTATATGTAAAGTGATAACTCGTTACTCAGATGGCAAAAAAGCAAAAATAAGACTAAATTTCGAAAATTTAATCCACAAACCAAAACATTAAACTGTCAATTTTTAGTAAACTGCCATTCTAAACGACGCGACGCTGTTCTTATTATGTGCATAATATACTGAAATATTTATTCAAACTTTTAAAAGCTGAATAAATTACAGAAGGTCCCTTCTGCCATCTGACTACCGAACTTAAATCAGCTAAATGTAGATAGTAATGCCTAGACTTCAATATCACCTTTCCAAAAAGTTCTCCGTCTCTTTTAAAATGTAACGGTAGCTTGTGTATTATGTTTATTTCAGTAATAACGTGTTATTTGATGACTTGCCTTGATTTTGAATTGAGCTGCCCACGGAACAATTTGAAGATGTGTTCCTGGGCCTCGATTATGATGGGAAGATAAGGATGTCATACCTTCACCATGACGATATATTTGAAGATAAATTCTCTCGAGACCCCCCCCCCCCCACTTCAAGTTTTGGGTAGGTACATCTACATAAAAAGAGGGATACATACGTCACGGTACACATATCTACGAACTTAAGTGACTAAGCTTCAATATGACGTCATGGTTGAAGATAAAATTCTCCCGACCGATTACGAAGACACAATACTGATCCATCAAGTTTTGATGTAAGTACATCGGTTTGTACCAACGGGTCTAGTACCCCTCGATACACATATCTACACATTATTAGTGTCAAAAATGTTGTTCCACAGAGCAATTTTTCCTTTAATTACGATTTATTTAATTTTTTTATCGTTCTGAGGCTGGTACTTTTTTTCTTAAAAGCCTATTAAAAATATTAGAGAGAAATGAGTCAATTTTGTAGTCGAATTTAATTACGACACAACTGTCAGTGTGGAAAACAAATGCCAAGATACTAAAAATAATGTGGCTAGATTCTGCTCTATTAACATATAAGAGTATCTAGGCGACAAATTGTTGCCACAGTAAAAAAATAATTAGTTCTTATTTTTTGTCCATCTGTTTTACTATATTTCTGAGTGCACGTACTGAGACGTTAAAGGAGCCGGCTTTGTAATAAATTGGTAGATAAATGCAGACGGTCGTTAAGCATATCGTTTTAGTAATGGTTGAAAGTCATATAAAAATCACGTTCAAGCAAGCACTTTTTGCTTGAATTGGGATTTGTTGGAGTTCAAAAACGCTTTGAAGTGGGCACATTCTATGAAAGAATTCTTTTTAAAATATAAATGAAAATTATTTGAAATGTTAATGACTTAAGGAACGCGGACTAATTTTTAGCGGTCATTTATGGGCTTATTTCGATCATATGATATCGATATAGCAAGTAGATATAACATACCGAGGTAAGATTTAGATAGTACAGAAGTTCAGTATACCATCTTGATATAAACAGATAAAGATAGCATTCATAATCGAGGCCCTGGATAGTTACATTATTATACCTACATATCTATAGCATATACGCAAGTAGCGCATGCTCGTTTGCGGATATGGGGAAGCTTTAACTCAAATTGGATATTCGGTTGACCGCTTGTCTGTTATCCTATCAATAATGATTCCCGCAACGACAGTTCCATCAACTTAACCGCAGCTTACAAACAATCAAATTATGAATAATATACTTGAGGCCCTCAGTATCAAATATACCCAAACGCTGAAAATAGTATCAAAAGCGGACAAATGCATATTTAATACTTAATAAAAATAGCGTTTTTTGTCATGATTGTTCAAAGTGTTAATAAAGAAATTGCCATTTGGCAATAAGCCCGCCAATGTACAAATAACATTATGTACAAAAATTTAAATAAAAAAATATAAAAAATGGCACAAATATTATTTTCAACAATATTTTGAGTTTGTCCAAATTTTTGTAGACAAGGACTGAATTCAACTCCCTGGGGAGCTGTTTATATTAACATATTACAACAGAGATGAAAAACATTTAAGAGAAGGTAATATAGAAGTCTAGGCATCTACAGGGCTTATGATCTGTCAATGGCTGGTTTAAGTGGCCACTTTACACACTGTATAACATTCACCATTCTGCCCATATTTAAACATCTTTATTCCTTCAATTCTTTCATCTGTTGATATTTGTGAAATTAAAGAGCTGAAACCTTTATTTATGCGGGTGAGATTCGTCTAATTGAATTATTTCACCTCCATTCTAGGCAACGCCTGGAAATGTTATTTTTTCAAAAATTTGGACAAACTCAAAATATTTTTGATAAATCCACCTGGTCCACGAAGAAGTATAGAAATTAAAAAAAACTAGTAGTTCTCAGTGGAGATCTGGTGCTGACTCGAATGTATAGAAGTGAAGTTTAGGATTGGAAAAAAAATATATAGTGGGTTAAATGGTGTCAAAATGCAGGCAAATGTGTGATCGAGATGTGCGCACTATGCAAGGCTGAGACAAGCATTTTCGACGAATTCAATAAAGGGGTACTGCGTTGGTTTGGACATGTAGAGCAGATGGACAGCGAAAAAACGCTAAAAGGATCTACGACGCGAGAGTTGATGGATGCAAAAAACGAGGAAGATCGAGAGAGACATGGCACGATAAAATTCAACAAATTCTTGAAGATAGGAATGTCAACAGTAGAAATAATCGGCGTGCATGCATGAGAAGATATATGAATGTAGAAGAAGCGAGGTTTGTATGCAAATACAGAGTGATATGGCGTTCTGTTCTCTCTGCCTTCCCTTACGGAAAAACGGCTTGTTGTTTGTTCTTGTTGAGATTATACTGAATTATTTCACAAATCAGAAAACATCTAGATTTCTTTTTTTTAAACTTTTTGGACCAGTTGGTTTAATTGACAATACTTTCTGTATGTCTAAATCTTGATAAAAATATTTTCAGTATTGATAAACTCACTATCTTAGTAACTTACGTATGGTTAAATTTTGTCGTTTGATTTGGTAGTTTGGTAATTTGGTAGTTATTTTCTCTATTTTAAAAATATTTCAAATATTGTTCACAAGTGGTTTTCAAGAGCTGTGGCGATGTGGCTCTTGGGCAAGGAACAATGCCCTTCAAAACATAGTATATTATTTCAATATCATTACTTTTTTTACTGCTGATACTCGTATGTATATATATTTATGTATTTGTGCAAGATATGATGAGTGGTGATAGCAAGGTGGTCCGCCGTCATTCGGGGAGTATAAACATATTTGAGCGAGTGATTGTGGATCGCCTTGCTGTCGCTTCTGGCTGTGTTGCCGACGGGTGCCATACCCTACCGATACCACACCATACACATACAACTTGCATCTATCTTGATACGGGTTTACCTACATAGACAGATACAACAAAAAACTTACTTTGGAAAGTATACGTTTTGAACTGTACTATTAGGGATAAAAGATAAATATTGTTTTCTAATGTATGCATTAAAAATACAAAATGAAATATTATAACATTCGTAGATAACAATTCCATATCTAAACAACACGAAGCTCTTTGTGCACAATATTATGATTAAAAATAAACAAATTTACGCAATGTTTCCCAGCAGCCTACTGCAATGGTCTATTCCCCAGGACAAAATCTAATTTGGAATATTCTGCCAGAAGATGGCTTTTGTTTTGGAGAACTTAATATGTTTATTCGAGATATTGAACACTCTTGGGACCACAAAAAAATGTTTTTTTGCGCAAATTTCGTACGTGTTAAGTAATGTTATTTAAAAAATATATATTTCTAATTTTCTATTTATTTACTTAAAGGCAATTTATAACACATTATTTGAGAAGTCCAAACTTCATAGGTCTAAAAATAAGGTTCTCCATAGGTCTAAAAATAAGGTTAAATTCGGATTAATTTCCAAAAAAACATAGGTTTACACTTTTCAATCGATGTATATATGACAATTCTTAGAGAAATTTGTATTCCGCTGGTATAAGAAATGTATTTTACCTTGTTATTGCAATAGGAAAATATCGCATACTACAAATATCGATTAAAATATATGAAATGGATTTATAATAATTAATTGTATTTTTAAAATCAATGAAGAAACGTTTTCATAATATATAACTTAAACAAAGATTTTTAATATGTCACTTGAAAAACGCGACATATCTGTCATTGATTATTGTGACGTAAAGATCCGTGACGATTTTCTAAAAAAAAATTAAAGGTCAGGATTAAAAATTAACATAAATCGTGACGGGTATGGGGCGTGGCCAATGCAATGACTATTTTTGCGGGAATACAAAATTACAAAATTAAAAATATTTTTAATGCTACTAACAAGTATCAAAAAAAATATTTTTTACTGGACACTATTGTAAGACCTTTATTAATTAAAAAATGTTTAAAAAAACTGATATTTCTTGATTTTTACAATATTATATTACATTATGAAAAATATGTCAATATCTCAATTAATGTTAAAAATAACAAGGCGAGATGCATATCGGCGATCAACTATGGTATCTGAACCAGTGATGGATGCCAAAAGTTGACCTATATATTTAGAAGGGGGCTGTCCAACAGACTTCAGTTTAAGCTTTTGCGCTAAGTCAGTTGCAATCTGACAGATAATCCTTAATTGTAGCAAGTTGCTTAGCGATTACCAGGTTTCAGTCGACGTGGACTTCTTTTAAACTAACAAAATACAAAAGAGAGCAAAACAAATCAAAATTACAATGAAAACAATTGATTTTTTAGAATAAAATGTAGGTGTATGCTGCTAGCAACTACTTCGGTATCTATGTTTCTAGGTAACAAATAATAATTCTCAACTCATATGAATTTTCCTATCATTTTAAAATTATTTTTCACATGGGTTACTTTGCAATTTTAATATATGTGCAGAGGCGAATAAAGAATACAGTTCTGTGTGTAAAATAAAGCAGGAGCTCTGGACGAGTGTTTTCAACTCGATGGCTTCTCTCAGGTAAAAATTATGAAAAGGGGAAATCGAGTGGAGATAAATCCGCCCCATCGTGTAAACGTCGTCACGTTCGTGACTACTTTTGTATATTTCTGAAACTATATCCCCTTTAAAAACAGTTCAATAGGTACCGAGAACACTACTCTATTTTATTTTTAATGAACGATTTCACATTTAACTTGTTTATTCAGTATTAGTAATGTTTAAAAAAACACTAATATTCACATAAAAAACCCACCATTCTCACTGAGGAAAAAAAAAAGCTTTTTTTTCCTCTACAAGAATAGTGCTTAAGGCAATTGTAATAGTATTTTCTGTATAGTATTGTTTTACATGAAATCATTTATTACTCTTCGGGTTTCATTTACAAATTAGTCCATGAATGTTTTCGTTCGTGTAATTTGAGATTGTTCAAAACAGAACAGACTGGGATCAGAGCTGCACAAAAATAGACTAATAAACAATTTACATCTACCATCCAAATACATGTATTATGAAGTACAAAGCAATGATGGTTTATGGCCTGTATACGAGTATCATTGGAACGTTTTGAAATAGACCTTATTAGCATTTAATGAGTAGTCACTACTTGTTGTTACTTTATTATACGACGATGCTTTTGACTCAGAATGTTACAATTAAGAAAAATTTGAAGCAATTGAATTTTTTTTTACGAGTTATGGCAATAATTACATTCAAAATGCAAGTTTAATTATATGTATATACACAAATATTTAAAAAATAAAACATACAGCCCGACAGAAAATTTCATGCCAGAGATATTTTAGTTGTTTTTCGGTATTTTTATCGTTTATAATCTAAAACAGTTTTCAGATTTGGTCTAATAATTTTGGTTTATGAAATATATGGGCAATTAATATTAGTTTTGATAAAAGGCTAAAACAAGGAAACTAGAATATCTTTATTATTTTAAACTTAAAATAATAAATTCTTAGACTGTTAGTCCCGACTTTTATATTCCTACGTAACCCTAATCATAAACTTCTACCTCGCCCATAGGAACTAGGAAGTGTCTTTTTGAAATTAAACTTTGCTAATTTTTTTACTTTTTTTTTAGCCATGGCATCTCATTAATTGGACGCTAAAATAGACCAGATATACATTTTTCACAAAATCAGATAAAGATTTTTTGCTTTCTTTAGGGGTGTATTCGTCCTCATACATAACATAAAACGTTGTTATACTGAGCTACAAAGCTTTATCTGATTATACAATGATTGAAAAAAAAATTGTACGTGAACTTCAAAACTTTACACAAAAAGAAGGTACAACTTCCCTTACTAAGAAAATTAATTTTTGCCTTCTATCAAAACTAAAATCAAATATATCTCCAAAATTAGAGGTGCTACAAATAAAGTATTTTTGAAATTAGCACACCTAAAAATGTAAATTTTTAAAATTTAATTGATTTATTCAAATAGAGATACAAATCACAAAAAAAATAATATCCGTAACTCTATGAGGCCAAGAGCCCTGTGTTGAGTTAGGATACAATATGTTAGAAAGTGGAAGTAAACATAATATCAAAGAATACTAAAAATAAAAATTATTACATAAATTTAAATGAACATCAAGACAACAAGATTTAAAGTTAATCAATCTATGCAACTTCTCGCAGCCGTCTCCTGCAATGGTCTCATCCCTTAGGTAAAATCCAAACTTGTACTTGTTAGCCTCTCCTGAAAATGGCGTTGGTTTTGGAGAACTTAATATGTTCATCCAAGACATTGAACACTCTTGGGGCCACAAAAGAGAAATTTCGTGAAAGAAAGTCGTGCGTGTTTTTGGTATAAAATAATCAAAATTACAGGAAAACCCCGTACGAGAAATCTGCTTGGATCTCTTTTTGTAACCGCATGACCAGAAATGAGTCGATGACTCTTTAAAAAAAATAGTTATCATGTCCAATCCAGTAACTTCATAGATTGAAACATATTCTCAGATTGGAACGTTGCGTTGGGGGACATCGAAACATAAATCAGTTCTAACGTTTAAGGCACCATTTTTTTATTTAATTTGGTCAGGCTGTGTAGTGTGTAATAAACTGTCAAGGAGGTACTTAAACTTCACAAAAAAACAACATCACGAAAATTATGTTGTTTTCTTTAAGAATTATTTTTTTAAGGTATTTTAAAAATGTAAATAAACCATAAAAAAATATATTTAATTAAAACCAAATTAAAAGCATGCATACGTACAAAAAGTACGAATAGTTTAACGATCTGGGCTTCAGGTGTTTCATTATCATCTCTTTTTCCGCACACAGTGGTGTATAGGGTACTGCATTGGTAAACTGAATGCAGCGTAGCGTGATCATCTGTTACATAAAGGAAAGGCGATACGTTTCTGAATGGTTGGCGATCCTGTCAAGATTTTGACCTAAGAACAGTTATCAAGTCGAAAACACTCGTCGAGGGTTGGTTCTATTTCACACACTGAAATGTATTCTGCACCGACCTGGAGACTAATAAAAGTGTTTACAAGTGTTTGGGTGCTAATAATGATATCAAATCCAAAAGCTGCGTAAATAGACTATTGCACATAAAACAGTATTTTTATTGTGAACCGTGTACGTTTATGTTTGCTGCAAGCTTTTCTAAAACCATTTCTGCATGAAATGAAATGTACCCTTATATCTATCGCGTTAACAGCAGGGGCGCTTTTATGAATTCATTAGAAAATATTGGCTTTTCCTGGAGCTGTCCGCATTCCTGTTAACTAAAGGTACATGTTTCAAATCATTGTTGTCACCATAGAGCACATGTAAATTCCATACGGACATTCGTCTCTGCCGAATTCCAGTGCAATATGTTCGTGTACGAGTATTTGAATCATATGCACATAGTTTGGTATTCAGATATTAATGTGGTCAGGTAAACAAACGATATACTCGTATATTTTGGAATGCAATTTATTTCTGACCGTAATTCAAATCCAGATTTTATGCAACTGCCTTTATAGAAATATATTTTTTATTCATTTATCGCCATTCCCTTGTCAGCACCTAATAGTGCATAGTACACTAATTGCACCGTTTTTCTGTGTTTGATGAATGTAAGGTGATCAGTCTTACTCTTCAGATTCCAATCAAGGAACTGTTATAATAATTTTAAACGTATTTTGAAAATATTCCAAATTAATTAGTATTGTAATTCACTGAAGAGGTGTGTAGTTTGCAAACGACCCTGTCATACTAACAAGGTTGGAAATATTGAACTAGAGGTATATTTCTCTCATCTCGGTCAGTTAGTTCGCGAACGAATAGAGCGCCGAACTAAATAGATCTTTGTGTCATTCATATCTTTCATATCTTCGTGTCTTTTGGATCTGTAGCTCATTTAGTTCATTCATTGAACGAGATTGTGTCCTTATTTCTGTGGTTAGAAGGTAGATTAGGTACTTAAAAATACACTCTGTATCTATAGTAGGTACCAAAATGTCTCTACTGGCTGCTTTGTTAGTTGTTCCTTTATCATCCCGCGCGCTGCACTTTAAATTTAATTTATACTTATAATTATAAAATGTTATGATAAAAATGCTATTATGTGAATAATTATTTACGTTGAAATATAAAGGTTTTATAATTAAGTGTCCAAAGACAGCTCGGTTGATGTGTTCCTACAGAAACGAGAGTTATTCAGGGGATAAATAATTAAATAAATATCAATAAAAAAACTTTGTTTTTTTAATATTTACCAATTTTTTAAAAATAATTTAATAACTAATTTCAGCCAAATATTATGCCTTGATAATTCTACAACATGGTATAAAATTTACGATGAGTCAATAGTAAAATTATGGGATGGTTTCTCTAAGAAATAGAAAGCCTTAAATATTTCGTATCATTAAAAAATAACATGTTCTTAATAAATTCTGATATTTTATGGATGTTGGTTTACTGAATGTTTTTATAAGGTTATCGGATGTTATGCATTACTGACATTTATTGCAAAAGAGAGGGAAAACATTTTTCATGAAGTCAAAGCAACTTTAGGGATGTTATGTAATTACAGGAACCTGTTTAAGGGGCCACTTAACACACAGTATAACATTCACCATTCTGCCCATATTTTAAAATAATCTGTTTCATGAATCACGTTGGAGAACAATTTTTCCACAGTGAAACTACATACTGCACCTTTAGAATGAAAACGACTTAACTCAAAAAACTTTAAAATGAGTTAAGATCATAAAACGACTTTAATGAACACTATCCATCTTTCTGCATTTAAAAAATGCAACATTCGAGTGGGAATGGGACATAACAGTAACATCGGTTTTTTTGTTACTCAGAAAATTTAGGTTCCGTGTAAGTACGGAAACGACGCTATAAGTGTTGTTTTTATTTTGCCTTTTGAAGGACGCAACACAGAATATAGTGACCGAAAGCCGGTTGAGTCGATTTTAATCTTATAAAATTGCAACTTTACTTAATTATTTTAAATATTAAAACGAATTTAAGTTTATGTAATTTCATGAATAAATCAAAACATGTCTTTTATTAAATAATTATTTTATTTATCAAAGTCCATTTGTTTGTGTGTTTTCTTTCAATCTAATGATTACTCATTAAATAAATATTTTGTTTAAACGTACAATAATTTATTTTTACTACGCTTTTTTTTAATAGATTCATTGCTGAATGCTTTCGGTAAAATTTATAACTCAAAATTTGGTGCTTACTTCGAAAAATACGAAATAATCGACGAAAGAATACGAAGGTGTCACAATTTACATTCTTCTTTTGCAGTTTCCCAAAAATTTGATTTTTTGAGTTGAGTCATTTTCGTCCTAAAGGTGCGATATATATTAAATTATGTTTAAAAATTAAATACTCTTGTTTGTGCCTTTTGGAGTATATTATCAGGTAAATGCTTAAGATAATATATGCTGCCAGACTATTTTGAATAATAGGTATTTTAACATTTTTCTTTCACTCTTTTAAATGCCTCAACGATACTGTGTGAAAAAGGCAACTGCACGTCAGACTGATTATGCCTAAGTAAAATTGACGTTAATCTGGTAACCGGAAATCTCTCACAACTCTATCATTGGTTAATTCGAAAGAACTAGTGACGTCATTCAAAATAGTTCGTTTTCAACAATTTCAATTTCAATTATCAAATGCTTGCAGACTGGCTGGGTTTTCTCCCTAAGGAGTTGTTCATATTGATTTTTTTTGCAACAGAGAAGCAATTTTTTTTAAAAGAGAATATGGGAGTCTAGGAATTTACAGGGGATCGTAAGCCCTGTAAATGCCTAGACTCCCATATTCCGTTCTCGAAAATGTTTTCCTTCTCTGTTGCAACAAATTTAAATATGAACAACTCCTTAGGCAAAATGGTGAATGTTACTGAAAAATATCGAATCCACATATTATATTTCGCATAATTTGTCAAACGTTATTTTATAAAGACGACAAAATAAAAGCACTACTTGAACATTGACGTCACGTCTGTTTTTCCGGAAAGGATACTAAAATTGTCTCTAATTTGAGAGGATTTCTTCCTCTTCATATATTTTTTCATTTTGTCAATGAGCTGTTGAATTGGTATTTAAGGGGAGTTGCGATCGGCAAATCACGTTTTAAAAATGTTTGCTGAATCAACGGAAAGTGATGCAAAACAGATCCGTCTGAAGAGTAAACATTCAGCTTTTTCGAAGCATAAACCCCTGAAACTGGGCTGAAGTTTTATGAAATATTTTAATTCATATTAATTTGTTTTTTTAACAAAATTATTAGATACAATGCCTTCCTTCTCTAGGGTGGATTTTCTTTTTTTATATAACCTTGACCCTTGCGTTTTAAAAACATCACCGTTTTTATTTTATTTATTTATTTAAATTATTAAATAATGAAACGATGCGACGTACAAGAAAAATCGACTTTGCGGGTGAATTATTTCATCATCATAGTTTGGCCATCCGCTTCCAGTTGTGCATAGTTTAATGCATTGGTACTCCAATTTCAGCGTATTTGGAACCTTATTTATTCCGTTAAAAGTAAAATGGTCAGTCCGACGTTTCAGGTGCATGTCTAAAAAATGAAATATTGCATTTTCCTTTTAAAACGGTATTTCATATTTACCCTGCTATTTTTACACTACATTGAAATCGTATTAGTGCGATCAGTTTTTTATGCAAAACATATATTTTAGACCAACAATGTTTCGAGTATGTCCAAATGAAAACAAAGAGAGAAAACATTTTTGAGAAAGGAATATGGAAGTCTAGGCATTTACATGGCGTGTGACCTATTGTTAGCTGGTTTAAGTGGCCACTTCACACACTGTATCACATTTACCATTCTGCCTTTGTTTGAACATACACATTTCCTCAAATCTTTAATGTTTTATTTTATTTTATTTTTGCACCACAACAGTTCAGGAGGCCCAATTACAGTGGTGAATTACATCACAGAACACCCAGGCTTGAGAAAAATCACTTTTTTGTGTTTTCACCGGGAATCGAACCCGGAACCTTCCGTGCGTGAGTCAAGCGTCTTGACCACTACACCGCGGAGGCCGCCATATATGTTAAGTTTTGTGTATTTCATTACTGTACAAATTTGTTGTGCGATACAGTTTACCCTGAAAATGGCTCCTACAATGGTAGCCAAAAAGTCGGAACAAATCCAACACTCACGGTATTAACCAAAAAATATTTTTTTCCGTCTTTTTTGTTACCATCTTAGCGTTTTGATAATACGTAAGTTTCAATTGTGTACAGTTAATAAATATTGATGATTTATTACAGTTGAAGATAATAAGATTTAAGTTAAATTTAGGGAATTCAAATATTTTTACATTCGTACTATTTTAAGATTAAATCGTTTAGTAGAGTTTGCAGAACCAATGCATACGCTTTATTCTCAACCACAAAAAGTATGACCATGTATCATCCTTTCGCTCCGAACTCAAGTGGCTTTATTTTTATCAGCGCATAAACTTTCGATCTCTCTCAGTTCTTTGTAATATTCTTCACAATCCTTGCGCTTCAAAACGTCTTGCTGAGAATTTTATTTCCCTTTCTGATCATGATCTTTCACTTCGCTCTTCTCGGGAGAGAACACTTTCCATTCCTTGACATAGCACATCATTTTTCAACAATTTATTTTCCGTTAAAACTGCTAGACTTTAGAATGAGCTACCTCTTCATATAAAAAGTGCACCTCTTCATATAAAACATGTACTTTCTCTAGCCACCAGCCACTTTCAAGAAACGCCTGAAACATTATTATATATCCCCAGAATCTTGCACTCCCTTAATGATCACTGTTTTTTTTTTTCTTTTATATTTTTTTCTCTTTTTCTTTCCTTGGTTCCTCTGCCTCTCTCATTCTAAACTCATTTTCTAATTCCACATCTCTCATCATTTAACATGTATAACATAATGTACTTTTTGTTTAAAGTTTAAATTTGCAAGCCTTATCTCCTAATCAAAAAACAGCTGTTAGTTTAAATTATAATTTATTTTTATTTTATTGCTGTATCTTTTGATATACATTTATGTTTTTTTTGGTACAAAATTTCAACCAACTCTTTTTTTGACCAGTCTGTTTTTTGGTTGGCTGGAAGATATTGCTTTTCGCAATAAATCCGCCAAAGTACTTATTCTTTGTACTTGAAGTTTTAGATAAATAAATTAAAAATATATGTTGTTTTAATACACTTTTTAAAAAGTTTTCTAGTAGGTTGATTCAGCCTCAGTATGTCCAGTAAAAGCTCTGTACAGACGAATTGTCCATTTAAAGCTTTTACTCACGTGCAAACATTATTTTGCAAATCATTTACGACAGCGCTGCCCGTGGAGTTTGGTTACGAACCACGTGACTGAATGGATTATTATTCATCAATAAGAGGATTTAAATCGCATTATCTACAACCACGAATCCAACCACCTAACCTAATAATCCTGACATTGTTATATTTATAAAATATGAAATGATTCGACGTACTAACGTTAAATTGATTAATAAATATGTGACAAATAATTTGGATTAACGTATTACAAAAAAAGAATAACAGATACAAGAAATATATGATATTATCTTGAAGAGATCATCGACACCACTTTACAACGGTTCCCAGCCCATGCTAAGGTGCGACTAAAATGACAAATATTCAAATGGTATGGTTTTATAAATACAACTTGTGTAATTTGAGACAATAATGTTTATTCAAAAAAAAAAAATTTCATAAAGCCAAAATCTAGTTTTAGAAATATATTTTGATACTTTTAATATTTTTAAATATTTATGAAATGCATAAAGTTATTTCAAAAATATGTTTATTTAACATATTACAACATCGATAAAGAACATTTCAAAAAATGTAATATAGAATTCTAGGCATCTACAGGGCTTATGACCTGTCATTGGCTGGTTTAAGTGACCACTTTACACACACTTGTAACATTCACCATTCTGCCCATAATTGAACATCTATATTCCTTCAATTCTTCCAAATGTTAACGGACTCAAAATATTGTTGATAAATCTACCTGGTCCACGAAGAAGTATAAAAATTGAAAAAAAACATTTTCAAGCGTTGCCTAGTGTGTAGGTGAAATAATTTAATGAGATAAGTCTCACCCGCATAAATAAAGTTTTATTAACTTCACAAACATCAACAAATGAAAGAATTGAAGGAATATAGAATATGACTAGACCGACATAATTTTATATCCTAATTTCTAGTTTCTGTAACCTTTTTTGAAATACACCAGTTGGTAGTGATGCGCGATTTAATATCATAGATCTATGGACAAAAACTTTGTGAACAGTGGAAGTTGAAAATACCATGGAATATCTGTTGGGTCCGTTTGGAAGAATTTCCATAATACTTTTTACGTCATCCTCGTATCCTACCAGGCGAAACACTTCCTTCACGTACATTTATCGATATCATTCCAAATCACTCTTTCTTCCGTATCTAGCCAAGTGGCATAGGACTTGAGGATCCAACAATGTTTTGAATGTATCCAAATGCTTGTAGACAGGCTGATTTTCTTCTCCAGGGAGTTATTTAGATCTTAATGTGTTGCAACAGAGAGAGAAAACTTTTCTGAGATGGGATTAATGCTTATGACCTGCCATTGCACACTGCCACTTACACACGGTGCAACATTCACCATTCTGCCCATGTTTTAAAACACACATTTCTTTAGCTGTTCTGTCTGTTGACTTTTGTGAAGTAAAAGCGGCGAAACCTTTATCATGTGACTTATCATGTCATGTCATGAATTTTAGAATTATTACATGATATGCCGCATGATAAAGGTTTCAGCTCTTTTACTTCACAAACGTCAACAGATGTTAGAGTTGACAAAATGTTACAGTTTCTACCGTGGGTACCAATATTGTCTCCGGCCCCAAATTACAACTGAACTGTCATTTTGTGTGCATGTGCCTTTGATATTCTCACCGCAATCGCGAATTAGTTATTTTTGCGATCAATCATTCAATTAATCCACTGTGTCGTTTAATCGCATATAATAATCAAGAAAACACGTCAAGTGCCTCTCTTTTCCGACCACAGGATCTGATCCTGCCTGCCGCGAGAAAAGTTCCGAAGAAAGTGCTAGAACCCCAGTAGAAGGTAGGTAATTGCATTCATTGTATTAGGGCTCGGTGGCAAAGTGAATAAAGATAACTCATTTCCGCGAACCAGACTAATTTGAAAATTCATCCGCCAACTGGCAAGTGTCTTGATCAAATATTATATTTTATTTTTCTTTTGCTGTTACAATTTATATCGTTAATCATTGACTGTAGTGTTTTCACACTTCTAGATTGCGCAAACAGGATAGTGTGTAAGTTTGCAAACGATTTGTATTTTATTTTGCATTTAAGACCTTGTCGGGAGTGAAATAAACCGTCAGCGCAGCAGTGTCATTATCAAGCGTCATATTAAGTTTATGCCTGATTATGAGCCAGATATCAATAGTCAAAATACAAATATATTATACGCTTAAAAACAATATATTAACAATGCGCCACAATCTACTTATAAGAGCATAAAAACAAAGTATAACCTATCTCTACCCGCGAAACGAATCTGATTTTTAAATACGATGAATGAGAGTGATCGAGAAGGCAAAACCATTCATTTTACTGAAATAAAATATGCATTTTTATTTTAAAACATTGGTTTAAATTTTATTTTTCACTCCCTTTAAACTTTCATTGTGCAAAGGTACATGTTTCGCGGAAATTTATTTTTCCATTGGCGGATTTCCTTATACCTACTTCTGGCGGAGACAGATGTCAAAACACCACAAACTAAATCTGCCAACTGCCAAATATTTTAAGCTGTATCTTTTTCTGTGTATTACTGTGTTGTATTTTTTATAATATGCAATAATGTTAAAAGTGTAAACTTAAAGTTATTTCTGATCAATATACGTATGTTGTTTTACTAAAATATAAGGTAAGAATATTAATTTGTTAATTTTGTATCTCCGAATATCTTGCATAAGAAAGATAATCATACAGAATCAATTATTTCCCAGACAAAATACTTCTAGAATTTCATTACTAGTAAAAAATATCAAAATCCCGAAAAAAATAACTATATATAGTAAAAAGAGTTTTGTAACCCTAGGTTTTGGTCTTGGTTGAACGTTTTTCTTGTATTCGCTTTGAATTCATTATGAAGCAATAGAAACAGTTAGTCCTTTTTACTCTACAACGCGTTTTGCACGGCAATGTTGATGCAGCATGACAGAACAACGCTCGCCCCCTTCTCCTCTCTCCGTTCGACAATTTTTTCAAACATTTGGAACATCGTTTAAAGCAACATCATCTCAATTAAATTGTGACTAAAAAAAAGGGACGCACTTTTTAATAAATTCATAACATTTATAGTTTTAAAAGGTTTGAACTTTTAGACGTTAATTTATAGAAAAAGAATAGCTGGAGAGTTAAAAAGTGTCACAAATTACTTTTCATCCTGAAAAAATATCATTCCTTATGGAAAATTCTTAGTGGAAAAATAAATTCCAAATCAAAAAATGAATTGATATTAAAACAGAATAACGATGCTACATTTCCATAGACAGAAGGATCATTATATTTTTTGGAGGACCGACAATCGATACAAGCTACTTTTTGTCAAGAAAAACAATATCAATCTATCCGTAAAACTCTTATTGCTAAACAAGAAAACGAATTGATTAAAGAACTTCTCCCTAATACCACGCGAGCGCAGCCGCGGGTGAAAGCTACTATATACATTATACACATATAATACATTTCTTATTTTGTCATTTATATTCTGATTTTTGTTTTTATTATTATTTCTTTTTAATTGTAATTCATTTATACTATTTAAATCTGTATAAATTAAGTTAACATTATCTAATGAAAAAATATCTGTAACAAAAACACAGGAAATTCCTAGCTATTCTGGACCTGAAACTAAGAACCTCTGTAAATTACACGTGGTTTTTGGTCGATTGAAATATTTGTAAAATGTTTAAGTTCTATATAAATAGAGGCTCTCGAAATACACCAATAAATATGTACTACACTTGCAAATTGCAAGAGTAAATTATTTCCATATTGACATATATTTACTCGTAGTTAGTTTTGCTATTGCCTCGGTTTCCGAGTACAATTTCACAATTAATTAACAATCCATTTGTGGTACAAATCAAAAATATATATTTTCATTCTTTTTGAGAGTAACGGATACCTAAATTTATGTCTGTACTTTAGCTTAGAGCCGTACCCACGTTTGCAGTTTTGATATTAAAAATGTAAAAAAATTACCGCTTTAAGCTATTTTATACGTAAAAAAACACCGAAGGCCACTGTCGTAATATATATATTTTTTTAAATTTTAAATTAAAATCTGAAATCCACTTTGTTTTAACGCAAAAAAACATCGGTAACTACTAGATACGCTAAGTTTATTAACAAAATAATCATTATATAACATTGACTGCTCTTTATACATTGAAATTAACTTATTTGGTTCAAAAGCAATCTCTCAATCTGTCTTCATTGAGGAAACGTAGAACGGAGATGGACCTTATATGCATTTTTATATTACTTAATGCTTTAATTGATATCCCATCTCTGTTGCAATCAATTTTTTGCATATTTTCAACCGTGTCATCAGAAGTCAAAATCTACTTTTTATCATTTTTGGTAAGAGCAACTTTTGTTTTTTTGCCCCAATGTACAGAATGTGTAGATTTGTCGATTCGTCACACAACTTAGAATTATTTGGGATAGATCCTCCTGATGTTCATAGATCTCCTCGCCATTAACACAGTATGGGATGAAAATGGATTGGCAGTTAGCTCGAAGTCTTATATGTTGATCGTGTTTATTTGTTTAGATAGAGTTATATTTTATTTATATTCCATTTTTTGTACATATGTGTATTTATATAACTTCTGTTGTATTGGCTTAGACCATATGTATTATAAATAAATAAATAAAAGTTAAATGTTTTGAAGCACAATCGCAAAATCTTGTTTTCTAAACTACTACTACTACCAATATTAGGAAAATAAGAAGCAAGACCCTTCAACTCTGGAACGATCGCAATTTGAGTGAGACAACCGGAAGTGTAACTAAAATGTTTTTCCCTAAAATTTTTCATGCCTATGATTTCAGAAAAATGCAAAATGCTGGCTACGAGCTCACCCAGATGCTTACGGGTCATGGTGGCTTCATGAGCTACCTGCATCGCTTCAAGCTCTCAGAGATCGATAGCTGCCCATGCGACGATGAAACTCCTCAAAATGTCCGTCACCTGTTGATGCATTGCCCCTTTTTCAGCTTTCAAAGACAACAGCTGGAGGCGCGATGCAGAAGCTTGGGTGAAGATCTATGCGACATCCCATAGGTAATAAAGAACTCACACGAGAGGTAGTATCATACATGATAAATATAGCGCAGGAAATTGGTAAAATAAACCAAAGTAGGGAACAAAATGCCGAACACTCCTCTAGTGGAACGGAAGGCCGGTTGACTACTGCCAACAGGCCGGCTTCTCCTGAAGAGTTTTAAGTGGTTTCCTCTCCACGTGAGCAAATGCTGAGAAGTTCCTGATTAGCCCACATTAATATATCCCTCCTGATCCCAATAGTTTAGATAAATTTTAAGATATTTAATTGCAGAAAAATCCACTTTTTGAAATATAAACCTTGTATATTATAAGCAAGGTAAATAATAAAGCAACTCCCATATAAAAAAAAAAAAATTATAAAAAAAAACTACTACTACTACTACTACTATAACCATTACGCCATTTCACTGTAGGGGTAGGCAGAGAGAATAGACTGCCTCGTGCATCTTTCCTGGCATACATTTCTAGTTTCTTCCACATTCATACATCTTGTCATACATGCCCTTCGGTTCTGTCTGCTTTTGACATGACTAGACTTAAGATTTTGGTTTATCTGATCATGCCACCTCTTCCTTGGTCGTCTTCGTCTCACGTTACCGTTCAATTTCACCATATATACTTGTTTTGCCGTTATTTCGTCTTCCATTCATTCTACGTGACCAAACCATCTCAGAAACCCTTTCTTAATCTTATCATTTATACTTGACTCAGATTTACACTCTCGCCTGATTTCATCATTCGTAACCCTGTCATACATTGATTTTCCACACAAGTTCATTTAATGTGACTCTCGTGGTTTCTCTTTAAGGCACAGTATTATATAAATAATTTTATATTTTGGAATCATTAAATATTCACTATACCAACATTTGGTCAACGCAACATGTTGTGTTCTTTATATTTTTATAGATATAAAAATAATTATTTTTACTTCTAAGACTTGTCAAACGTTTTGCCAAATTAATTACATTAGGTATTATATCTACAATGTAATTAATATGACAAAACTTAACTATTATGTTCTTCTGATTTTTTTGTAATGTTAGTAAATTGTACAAATCATTATTTTTTTATAAACGAAATTGCAATGACATGAATGGTAACGTAGTAAATGAGCAAGCGCATGAATTAGCGAAAAAAGTTTCTAAAATGAGAACTGTCTTTACCAACGACCATAATCTCGTGTCATACATAAAATAAGACAGGAAAGGGCATAAAATACAACAAAAGACATTTGTAAAGTGATGCAGGCAAAATAAAAAATTGTAATTTTTTTTTAAATGCCGCGATTTTTGATAATTTTGGCCGGACTTACGGCCAACACGAATACTGTCGGGTCATGGTGATTTCAGAAAATGTCACAATATTTTTTTTAAATTGAAATAATGAGACGATGGACTAGTCTCTTAGAACGTGATCCATATATTACGCGATTCATAAATCACGATTTTTTGGTTATATAACTTGTAAAATAATCTCAATGAAATCATATGTTTTTTATACTTCTTGAATTTTCTAAACGTGACGAAAACCATTTTTGAATTAAAAATATAATTTACACATGGCACTGCGTAGGTATTCTCAACATTGAATACTTCTAAACTTAAATAGTAGGTGGGTAGGTATCTTTAAATATAAATTGAGAAATATTGCGTTTGTTTTATTTATTTCGAGTAAAAATTCTCTTGTGAAAACAGACCCTAATGGTAAACGTTATCGCGTGCCTCAATCATGCCTATGCCTATCCTTGATTAAGTTCTCGGTAGATCAAGAAACAAGGCAATATTTAAAATAAAGGAATTTAAACTGTAGATTGATATTAAAATTCGCTTTCTCGGGTTTCTAAGACATGGGAGAGTGAAACCTAGGGTTGGAAAATATTTACTTTTAACATTTTTTACTTAACTCTTATTTGAAAAGAGTTTCATTACTACTACGAGCATCAACGGAAGATATCTGTTGAGACAGAACTTGGTATTTTTCTTTGAATTTCAAACCACGAATCGGAAACAAAGAAAAAATCCACGAAGAGATGGAACTGGAATATGTACCTGTTAGAATATGTGTATAAATTCACGTGTAATTAAAACACACGTAAGTGCGACAAGTTTAAATCAAATATTAAGAAAAAGTCCAACACGTTCATGTTTAAACATTTTAGCATTATAAAGTAGTATTAACTAAGGTATTGTGTGAATGAATATACCAAATAGACTGTAGAAGACAGGAAGAAGGTGCTGTTTTTAGATGAGACCTACTTTCTCATGCAAGGATATCGCACATTTTTTTTTAGAAAAAGAGGGAATGAAAACTTACTGTGGCTCATATTGACCAAACGGTGAAATATCCTGTGAAGAAGATAATTTGGGGCTGTTTTTCGTATATGGGGACCGGATCTTTGATACCAACAGAAGGAATGATAAATAACCTAAAGTATAAAGCTCTATTGAAGCTGCACTACATTACAAAACTGAGTAAATGTTGTCATAATGATGGGGCTGTATTTCAACACGACTCAGCTCCTTGTCACGTTTCGAAGTTTATACTTAAGTATTTCAATGATAAAAAGATAATTCTTTTAGACTAGCCTGGAAATTTACTTGACCTCAACTCTATAGAAAATTTATGGGCGATTCGTAAATCTAGGATACAAAAATTGGACTGCACCACCAAGATAAAAAATATAGAAGCGGTTAATCAGATGTGGTTTCGAGATGGCGGAATAAAAGAAAATTGTCGAAATTCAATTGATCATATGCCAAACGTGTTCAAACTGATATAAAAACAAAAAAAGAACATACATCCTATTAAATAAAAAATATTTTATGATATACGTCACGTGCAACTCAAAATATTGATAAAAAACGTATTTTATGATTACAAGGAATTTTATACCATTAATTCGCACTATTGTGCAGGTTATATAAAATTTGATTAATTTACACCAGTATATTTTTAGTAGGTTGCTTTAAGCAATAAGCCCGCAAATATGCAAGAATGTTGTGTTAAAAGTTTAACAAATAAATGAAGATATACTCGTAGATAAAATAATATTTATACTGGATTGCTTTATTCAAAGCGTAAAAAAATCTGATATTTTACGTGTCTAGTTTTTTAAGTCAGTTGCTGTTAATATTATTTTCATAAGGGGATAAAAAATGCTCATCAAGCGGAGGCAATATGGTTGGCTGGGCCACATACTGCAGATGCCTCCTGAAAGCCTTAACCGCGCTTGCCTACTTTACCAGGCACCGGGTTTTTGACGTCCTGGACAATCTGACTTACTGATCGTCGGCAGTTTATGTCATATCTACGGGACACGAACCTAACTCGGGTGGACACACAGGAGCTAGCAGCCTACAGAGGTGCATGCACTCTTTGTGGACACCATATTCTCCAACTTGGGAGCGGACATGGAATGATGATGATAAAAAATAGTGTTTTGGAAATTTTAAATATATTTATTGACACTTTGGTAAACCAAATCCACTTTCATTTAATTTTTCATAGAAAAGTCATATATCGTAATTAATATTCTAGGGCAAATATATGTTCATATAATTTGTAAGGATGTATAAGTGTATCGGTGAAAGGGTGCGCGTTAGGGAAGGAGAGGGTGTGTGTGTGTATGTGTGAGTACGTATGTGACAATGTGTAGTAAAAATAAATGGCCTTATTGAATAATGGTCAACTAGAATCAATGATTGTCTGGTCCATTTCTTTAACCTCTACGGGGAAACCAATCAACAACCTTATCAATCAAAATAAAATTGTAAATGAACGCTCTTATATTACCTGTTCTATCTCAGTGTACATTTTAGTTCATAACGTGTTTTCTACTATGGTATTCCAGCTTCAAATACATAATGAAATACACGAGAATTTCAATAAAACAACACTTATAAATATAAAATATTTCACCTAAATATTTTAAAACTTTTTATCTTCTCTCATTAGTTAAAAGTTTATTTTTAAAAAAAACAACAGAAAGTTTTTATTTTGGCGTTTAATATTTAATCCAGCACTCTTTCAATCCACTAAAATGTACCGATAATATCGGATGATGGCACACAAATGATCCGGATAGTATTTTTCGAGCTTGCAATTACCGATTTCAATTTGGAAACGTGAGTAAGCCTTCTACAAATCGCTAAGTTATATATTTCGATTTATAAAAAAACCGCTGACTGCTTTTCAATTATAAATAAACATATTTGAAAGTTTGTTTGTTAGTGTAATAGTATTAGCAATGTTAGCAAATTTAATTTTTAAAATTGTGATCCAATATTGAAAATTAAATCTATTAGTATTACGCAATGTTTTTCTGTAAATTATATTATTATGGCGAAAAAAGTATGCGTATTAGTTTTAAGCTTCCTGACAGATATATTCATAAATATAAGGTAATCGTACATATGTTTTTAACGGGTAGAAATAAAAAAGTCAGAAAGGATTTTCTTATGACAGATTTCAAATTCAGTAACGCACAGAAAAAATCGGAAACACGATACGGTTAAAAACATTATTATGGATTTTGGTATAAGTTGTTAATAATTGCCAGACTGAGGAAAGTGTTGACTGCATTTTTAATCTGTATTGGTCGGAGGGAGTCAGAAAAATTGTTGTCCGATGTAGAAGGACGTAAGCTGATTTCGAGTTTCACTAGTTATGACTTAGGATTTAGGATGTAGAGATTATAATAAAATTGTAATTGTTTCTTTAATATTATAATAAATACATTATTTACTGCCTTCAAACGTTAAGGTTCCCTTGCACATGATCATACCAATTTAAATCAATTATGATTAAGCATAACAAAAACCTACCCGTATTCTACATATTAAAGGCGTAGTAGGAATATCGGGTTGTATGATAATGTAATCATTCCTTTATCCACAATCAATGGTGCATATTTTTTTTTTAAATTAAATCGTACAATTTATTTTTTGTACTCCCAGGAATTACAACACACTCATTTTGATAATATGTACATAAAACTGAAATAAGATAGCAAGCATGTATGTATAAAAAATATAGTAAAAAATATTTAGGAGTAATCATAGATTCGCATTTAGACTGGGCTGCTCAAATTGACAATTCAACAACAAAAATTTAAAAACTTGTGCCTGTTTTCAACTCTAAGAAACATTCTGGACAAAAAAACTTTGAAAAAAGTGTATTTCTCATTAGGTCAGTCTTATTGAGTATGGTATTATTGCGTGGGGTGGGGCCGGGAAAAATGCTATTCAAGCATTAAAAATTGCATAAAAGTATTTTCTCAAGGCTCTACTCGGGGTCCCTATCAAGACACCTACAGCTGAGGTGTTTGAACGAGTAGGTGTTCTGAACGTCAGGCAACTGTATGCTAAAGCATTTCTTGTTCACACTTATAAACACGGTGGAAATAAAATTTACAATACTTGCTATGAAACGCGTCTTAAAAGAAAACAGGTATACATGGCACCTAAAACGACAACATCATTTGGTCAAAGGAGTAAAATATATCTTGGACCAAGAATATATAACAATATACCATTAGCCACAAAAGCAGATAAAAATCTTGAGCAATTTAAATTATTTGTAAAAAAATGGCTACTTGATTTGGGTCCCGAGAACTGCCTTGAGATGGTCACCCCGCCAAAGCAGTAAACTTGTTTATAAATAATTATTTTTGCATTTCATGATTTGTATTTGTATCCACACAGTGTCTCTATGAATATATATATATATATTTATAAACATAAACGGCAAATCTGCCTTTTACAAACATTAATAATATTAACATTTTGGCTTAATATATATATATATATGTTTTTTTAAACATAAATTACCTTATACCCAAGATTTATAAAAAAAAAAATAAGCAAAAAATTATACAGCTTATTTAGTAGAAAGTTTAAATAATAAAACATTCTACAGTAAAACAACAAGAAAACCATAAGTACTGTTTCACACAGCTAGGCAAAGTGAACAAAAGTGAACAAAATATGTCATATACTCGTATGTTTGGCATTTGTGCGTATGTTGGGCCACCGGGAGCTGACAGTAGCTAGTTACTTGACCTAATGTCTGCACAGTAGTTAAATGTGTAAGCTGTACTTATAATATAACGTTGTTTTCTTTTTCTTCTCTTTTTTTTCCTCTTAGTATATCTGTGTGGATTTAAATATAAATATGTAATGTATTATATGTATTTTATATATTTTTTAGACACTATAAGTATAATATATTAAATCATGTAAATGAATGCCTCGACACGGGTTGTGCCCAGGGAGGTATTCTTTTTTTTTAAAGTTTTATGTAAAACGTTAAATAAAAAATAAATCAAATAATTGAAAATAATACAAAGAAATTAAAACAACTTATAATAAAAAATAATATTAAACATTTGCATGTAGTAAGAAAGAAATATTCGAGGAAAAAGAAAAACCTAAAATTAAATTTTACCTTCCACGTACCTCCTCAAGTAGTAATTTTAAAAATAAATATAGTAATTTTTATATATTTTTTTATTAATATCCCTACAGAGATGAGGTAGAATTTTTTCAAATTCAGGATTATGGATATTCGAGCGTTTACAGGGCTTATGACCTGTCATTGGCTGGGTTAAGTGGCCACTTTACGTACTACAACATTCCCCATTCCGCTTATTAGCGAATATCGACACAGGTAACATTTTTGATTTTTGTATATATGTTATTAAATGAGAAACCATTCACAAGCGTGTTGGAGCGCCATCTATGTATTGATATTGAAGTTAAGTATTTTTAATTAGCATATTACTTTATTTTTATATAACACTACATTAGTAGTTAAATTGCAGCGTATCAGCGGTCATTTGTAATATGCATGAAAAGTAAAATAAACAGTTTTCAGCTTCAGGCATCGCGCCAGTCCGGGGGAAATTAAAATTGTTTGGAAAACCTCCTAGTTGAGCGGGAAATCGAGACCGAAATGCATATTCGTAAATACCAGACGGTCATGACGCGCCAGGTATTTACGACCGCCCGAGTGATGCCGAAACATCCCGAATGCACAACACGTCGGTTATTTGTGAACATGCACCCGACGCGTCGCGACGGTAGCATGGTAGCATGGTCGGCAAACGCACTAACTAGTACCTAGTAGATTACCTACCTATTCAAGTAAGATTTTTCTTTCAAAAAATGAAAGACATGAAAGGAAAAATACGTAGTTTTAAAATAATATTTTAGTATATAGACACTATTGTGTAATCTAAGTGAAAAATCAAAAGTCCTTTTAAAACTCATGAATCAGTTGACAGATATTGCCAGCGCAACGATGATTTTGAATTACATAATGTTATATTTTCAAATTACATTAATATGTCACTCTGTTCGAGTTAGCGGCTCGATTTGAGATTAGGATGTTACATTTTAAGAAAATTCATAAATGTGAATATGTCAAACTTTGCCTTCGAAAATAAACACCTTATCTCGCTGAGAGATCGGGTTGGAATTGACTTGTACGTGGGCAATAGTAAAAAGGGTCAACACATATCGCGAGTGATTTAAACGACTTTAGGGATTTCCGATTCGTGGTTTCGTAGATTGGCAGATTTTAGCTAGACTCTAAATTAACGGTGTTAAATTATGAAAATAGCAACGGGCCCCGAATAAGCAGGTGAAAGCTAAGATGCTGATACTTGAAAAAAATATCGAAAACATGGACCTTTTGCTTTATTTGTGTAATATTACGACAAAATCAGGGCATCTGTTTGAAATAATAATATTATAGATTTGGTGAGAAGTTATGTTGATCTTTCATTCCAAACATAAATAAAGAAGTAAAAATTACGTATTTTGTATTTTTAATAAAATTCGTAATTACTTGTTCTGGTGCAACATTTTTATAAACGCATTTTTAAATTCCTTGGTAAGTAACAAGAATAAAAAATAAATTATGTTACTCGACGAATGGAATTGATTGAGTGTTGTTAAGCTAAAATGCTATATTTATAGATACAACGCATTGCTATAATACAGGCGGGGGAACGTGAAGTAAGTGCTATAAATTGCACAGAACCCTTGAGCCTAGGAAAAACCTATTTTTTAAGGAGACAGTGACATTATTTTTTTTATTTAATATTTTGTTACTAAGAAGTGTTATTTGGTTATTCTTTCGTTTCCTAAAAAACACAACTTTTATTTTGGTTATCCTTTTTTTTAAGATAGAGAGAAATCCCTGAAAAAAAAATCAGTTTACAATTTGGCGGGAATTCAAGTACCCCCCTCCTCCCCACATAGGTACTTGAAATTGTAAATGTGATTTTAATTTAAAAAAATTCTAAATAACGAGCTTTATTAAAAAGATATATATTCATTTCAATATTACGTACTATGAATAATATTGTTCAATTATATTTCGAGAACACCATTTTGTTCATTTAATTATAACTTTAACGATTTCATACTATCTATTTTATTCACCATATTTATACTACTGTAGCATTTATTGAGACACAAATGCCAACATAATGGAACCAAAGTCTTGTGTTGAGTTGGGTCGAATATTCAAGCCATAATCAGCAGAACAACGTACGCGACATTTTTGGAGAATTGCATTTGTTTTTTTTTTATGCTCCTTATTGCCTTCTGCACAAGTGTTAAAAACATCATAGCTCTATAAAATTCATCTGCCTTATTTAAAGATATTTATTTTTATATATTTATTTACTAAAAGATAAAAAACAGTAATTATAACAAAAAAATACAATATTTACAAATAAACCAAAATTATAGGCCAATCGTAGTTTTCCGTGTATTACTCCGCATCATTTCACTATTTAAAAAAAATATAGAAAAATGTTGACATACTATTTTTAAGCTAAGCAAAACAACGTAACCGACGACAATGTAGGCGGTTACGCCATCTCACACCACTGTCAGAGTTATACGCAAAACAGCGTTACCGCCACTATCTTAAAGCGGAAAGCATTTAAACAATTGGGCTGTCATTTTAGTATTGGCAGTTACCAACCATTATTAATCCCATATACCGAATTATTAAAAAATATATACACGGAACAATTTTTTTTTTAAAAACCTTCTCCTCCACAATTCACTATTTGTCGCTTACGTTGTTCTGCCGATTATGGCTCGATATGCATAATACTTCAACAATATCCATATCATCATATCATCAGATTGTAAAATAAAATAAAATCATTTTAACAATTTAAACTCTAGGAATTGATATGGTTTTCAAAATCACTCTGTAAAACATTTACAACTAAATTTAAATTGGATTTGTGCAAATAGTTTCTTTGTTTGATGATGAGTGAAAATTTATCAACTAACAATGAAATTCATCAGTGATTTATCTACCCCAGTGCAGTGTGCGTTTTGTTTGTGAACTAAATTTAATATAAATTGTTCGCAGAAGTGCATTAAGAATGTTTATATTAGTTTTACAAACTGTAAAGGATATTGTAAATGATCGAATTCTGGGAATTCTTAACAGTTTACGGCTTCTGTTATTGCAAAGTTAACTGAAAGTCCTAAGAGGTAGATAAAATTCTTGTACACAATGTCTAGATAATGGAAAAACAATATGCCCACCAAATACCGCACACCGCATCTGATGACATAAGTCTCATTGGCGGTGCCCACATTCACGGAAAATTACTCGTTGGAGCTCTTTGTAATCTGGTAGCCTTAACATCTTAGAGTTAAAAGAAAGAAATCTAAAAAACATAATACGTACTTCATTGGATTAAGAAAAGACGGAAGTGAATGCATCACTGACTGGGATTAAATTGATTGGACATGATCAATTCGTCGAAATGATGACAAAACTTTTTGAAAGTCATCAGATCTGTATATCTGACAGGACCTTTAACAAGGTCATTGATAGTAGCAAGAAGCCTTTTTTGATAATCATAGAGAAAGTGAAAGGGACAATACCACAAAATGTGTTCAGAAGAATGATTAGAATATCCGCAGCAGCACGAAGGGGAATCAACAATATTTCAAACCAATAATTTTTCAATAAATTGACCTGATGAAAACTGTCAGCCAGTTCAACTCTCGAGTATCTAGTATTTGACGTACTACATTTAATTTATTACAAAAACAGCTTAAATTTAACATTTAATCTAGCAAGAGCAAATTATTAGAGTGGCTACTCGATCAAGAGTTTGTATAAGAACATATGTATGATGAAGAGGTATGTTGGTGTGCTTTTACTTTTATTTTTTTTAAATATCTATTAACATACGTATGTGTGGCTTTCTATCAAAAATTGACAACTTCATCTAGCATAAAAAAAGATAACACGGAAAACCCCTCATTCGTACTGTAGACGTATTTTAAATGAAAAGGTGATGCACATAGATTAAACGAACGTAGTTATGCAGAAAGCAGCCAGCCATAGAAAAGTGAAACTGAGATAATAGCACTTTTGTGAGAAGACAGAATTATCAAATCTACACAACGGATGAAATGTTTCTGACTTTGACAAATGATAAACAATGAATACATTCGTTTTTTTGGCCTTAAAAAGAATTATCTTATTATGTGTTTGAACAGTGTAAATGAGTTTTATAAAGTACCGTAAGATTTTTCTAGTCCTATGGGTGTTTTCTGCGAATTTTTGAACAGAAGGTGATTTTTACAGTTTTTTGTATCAAAGCCGTCCGGCTGTTTTTAGCAGAACATAGAATTAACCATACTGCACCCGATAACATCAATATCTCATTTTTACAAAATTGTGGACTGGCTGCTTTCTGCATAACTACGTTCAATTAATACCTAGAACGCTATAAAACGTGCAAAGCTCGTGTCAGTGTCTCATTTGAAAGAAAATATTCTAAAAACAATTGAATGTAGTTATACAGAAAGCAGCCAGCCATGGAAAAGTGAAACTGAGATAATAGCACATTTGTAAAAATAGTGCATAATCAAATCTACAGAACAGTTGGAATGTTTTTCACTTTCTTCTTCTTCTTCTTCTTCTTATGGTTCCTCTCCCCGGTGGAGGTTGGACATCATCATTGCGATTCTTACTTTATTGGCAGCTGCCCTGAACAAGGAATGAGTGCTGCAATGGAACCAGTCGCGCAAGTTCTTAAGCCAAGAGATGCGCCTTCTACCTGCACTGCGTCTCCCTTCAACCCTTCCCTGTATAATGACTTGTAAAATTTTATATTTTTCGCCTCTCATCACATGCCCAAAGTACTCAAGTTTTCTTTTCTTTATGGTCTTCAGTACCTCTTTATCTTTTTCCATCCGTCGGAGAACATCATCGTTACGGACTCTATCTACCCAGGAGATTTTTAATATCCTCCTGTAGCACCACTTTTTTTAAGTGTTTTGGGTGAGTGTCCACGTTTCGACGCCGTAAAAAAGTACTGAGAAGACATAACATCGAGTAATGCGCATTCGGAGGTCTAAATTAAAGTCTCTACTGCAAAGAAGGTCACGCATCCTGAAAAAGGAGTCTCGCGTCACCTCTATTCTGACTTTGATCTCTTGCGAGTGATCTTATTTATCATTCAACCAGCATCCTAAATATTTATATTGATGAACTTGCTCAATAAACTGCGCTCCAAGTTTTAAAGTCATTCGGAAAGTTTGTGGCTTTTTCCGAATAACCATACATTTAGTCTTGGAAATATTCATCTCTGGCCCTTTATTCAAACTTGCCGTGTAAACTTTGTCCAATAATAGTTGCAGGCTTACCATACTATCTGCTAGAAGGACAGTATCATCCACGTATCGGATATTGTTTATAATTTGTCCATTCGTGCTAATGCCGTTTGTTAGTTCATTTAGTGCATTTCTAAAAATGGCTTCCGAGTACATATTAAAAAGGAGAGGAGACAGAATGCATCCTTGCCGGACTCCTCGACATATGTCTATATCCGATGTCAATTCATCATCCACTTTCACTGCAGCTTTTTGATGCCAGTATAGTTTACCAATTATCCTTATATCTCTAGAATCTAGGTTGTTTATTTTTAAAATTTCTAGAAGTTCTTGGTGACGTACTTTGTCAAAAGCTTTGGTATGGTCTATGAAACATGCATATACATCTACCTTCATGTGGCGGCATCTTTCAACAAGCAATTGAATACAATTTTTGACTTTAACAAATGATAAACAATGAATACATTAGTTTTATTTAAATATTATAAACAAGAATCTGATTACGTATTTACCAGTTTTAATAACTTTTAAAGTACCGTAAGATTTTTATTGTGCGGTGGGTGTTTTTTGCAAATTGAGAAATGCTGTTTTTGTGATCGGCACTATTTTCAAAGGGTTATTATTACAGTTTTTGTATAAAAGCGGCCTGGCTGTTTTTAGCAGAACTTAGAATAGACCTTGCTGCACCCGATAACACCAACATATAATTTTTTCAAAATTGTGGACTGACTGCTTTCTGCATAACTACGTTCAATTCTGGATTTGTCCAATATCGTTAATAATATAAGGATTTAACCATTTTTGAGAATGAGTTTATTGGATTCGTCCAATTTTGACAATGATCCTTAGTTGGAGTGTGCACTAAGTTAATCAGTGGCGCCTGTAATTTACGTTTTTAAATTGTTAGATTTAATACAAAAAAAGAATGATTAAAATTTAAACATATTTTTTTTAATGTTTTTTATTGGAGAAAATAAAAAATAACAAACAATGGTACTAGATAAGTGTATATCAATGAATTTTGCTTGAAGAAAAGTTTGAGCTCAATCTAAACTGATTTTTCTCGCAATCATCCAATCTTCGGGACGTTTCATGCTCTTCCTTGGAATCAAGAATTAAAAGCTTACGATTATCGATATGACTTATTTATTTTTATTTGACACTTTATATTCATATACAATAAATAGACATATAAGGGCGGGCATATTGCCTTAAGGCAATTTCTTCCTACCTACCCAAACCGTTCAGTTTGAAAAAATTATAAATACATGGACATATTGAATCTTACAATTTTATACAAAAATTAAAAGCAAAGATTAACAAAAATAAATTTATAAAAAAAAAAAATAACACTATACTATGAAGAGAGGAGAGGAGATGGGAAGGAAAGTAGAGGGATAAAGGAACAATTTAAATATTTAGATAGTGACATCTCAATATTGACTTAAATGTAAATGAAGAAGGGGCGTCTCGAACATTAGTGGGTAGATTATTCCACAATCGAGCGGCTACTACTGTGCAAGAAAATAAGAGCGATGACAGGGTATTAAAAGGGTTCTCTCGTTACTAGAACGAAGAGATAGTCCGTGTTGTGAAAGAGGTTGGATGAGCTCTCTCAGATAAACAGGCGAAGTGGGATTATTTAAAATATTGTGAAGAAGTGATAGAATGTGAATGTTTCTTCTATGCCTGATACTGAGCCAGTGTAGTTGCGTGCGATACTCGGTTATGTGGTCAAATTTGTGAAGATTAAAGATATGACGAATACAAATATTCTGCAATCGTTCTAACTTATCAAGCAATTCAGAGTTAGCATCTGGATAACATACATCCGCGTAGTCAAGGAGTGGAAGAAGTAAGCTCTGGACTAATGTTTGCTTAACATTAATTGGCAAGAAATTCTGTAATCTTTTAAGTGAGTGCAAACTGCTATAAAGTTTACGACTAACTTCGTTAACCTGATCGTGCCACCCTAAAGGATTAATTATGATAATAGCTCTGTGGGACTGAAAAAACGCATGCACACTTGATAGTAAAATAACAAAATTAATGGCGGCCATATTGCGTAATGGTCGCATGTGATTGGTCGGAGAAATTTGTCCATTTTTGATACTAAACCATGTAGGATTTGTCTATTTTCGATATCCATGTACATTTTCAATCTCTGTTTTCTAAGGATTTTTTGTAATTTTGTTGTCTGAGGTTAATACGTAGAAATGTAGAAAAATCAATAAACCTACCAAACCAGATTTTAAGAAAAGAAAAATAAGATGGAAACGTACTGCGATTTGCCAAATAACGACTTGGCTGCCCGAAAACGGACGATGACAGTCAAACAGTTTACTTTGATATTACGAGATTGCAGTTTACATTGCGAGATGTTCAGCAAACAATGACTTTTATTTATAGTACGGTACGTACATCTTGTACTAATATACAGCACTTGTAACTACGCTTTACATGTAAAGGTGTTGCCTTTTCATTAAATTAATGAAAAGCTAATTTTTATTTTCAATCATTCATTTTCATTTTTAACATACATTTCATTTTTAACATACATTTCATTTTCATTTATTTTTGCACCACTACAGGCCAGTAGACCCAATTACAGTGGTAAATTACATCACAGAACACCCAGGCTTGAGAAAAATTCTTTTTGATTTTTGTGTTCTCACCGGGAATCGAACCCGGAACCTTCCGAGCGTGAGTCAAGCGTCTTGACCACTACACCACGGAGGCCGCAGTAATTAATACAGTACATACAGTAATTAATTAAAATATCGGACAAAAATCCAATTATCCGAATGTCGCTCGGTCTTAATTGATTCGGATAGTTGGAGTTCTACTGTACACTAAAACTGCATTTTTAATTGCTTTTTTTTCAATAATGGATTCAGCCATTTTCAAAAATGGATTCAGCCATTTTCGATACTAGGACAAGCATATACACATACACATATCGCGTATGTGCTGATCACTTTTTCCGTAATGTTGTTTTATGCTATAATACGAGTTTATTATGTTGTGCTTATATTCTTGTATATTTTTTTTTGTAATAAATACATTTTAAATTGATTAAAAAAAACATTATTAGAACTACGCCACGCCGCATATGGAATAAGTTAATTAATGTTATAAATAGTACGAAGTGAAAATGAAAATATTTTCAATAGACAATCAAACACACACGGAAGGTTCTGAGTTCTATTCTCGGTAAGAACACAAAAGTTAAAATAATTTTTCTCTGCCGGGATATTCTGTGCTGTAATCGCCACTGTAAGTAGGCCTCCTGGCCTGTTGTGGTGTAAAAAAAATAATGAAAATAAAATAAAAAAATAAATAAACAATTTTAGTTAACATACATTGGACTGTGGAATTTCGATTTTCCCTTAGTATGCTCCGGAGCAAAATCCGAGCTGACAGTCAATCCAAATGACATTATTTCAAAAACAGACATCGCGCCTCGGCTACACTCTCACACAGTATTTTAGTCAAATGTAATTTTTATCGATTGATACAAAACTGTTTAATCAAAAGTAGCATTATTTCATCGGTCAGTACGTTTGCATACTAATGCATGAGGTTTTGGGTTCGACTCCCGGCAAGGTTGACGCGAAATATATATATATATTTTTTTTTTTAAATATATTTGGACCCCTGTATTTAGTAGCCTTACGTGTCATGTACAAGGCTAAGGAACACATAAAAAAAATATTTTTTATGTTGGACATGGGATGTTTGATCACTGATTTTGGTTTATTACCATTATGAGTCCAATACCATTTTTGCAAAGTCCAATAACAATGGCGCGTGATAACAACTTTTAACGACAATGTGAATATATTTTTAAGATATTTCCTTTTTCCTGCATTCTGCTGTAAGATTATGCCGTTGTTAACTGAAAAAAGGGCACTGAAAAGTCAGATGTTCTATACTCTGTAAATAAATTTCATCGCATAGACAATAGTCATTATTCTTGAATTTAAATCTTTATAAGTAGCTCCGTGTCCGGTAAAAATTTGGGTGGTTTCGAAAGTACTTTGGTGATGACGACGGAAATTTGCTGCATCAGCCAGCGTTGCGAAAAACATTTTAGTCATTTTACCTGTAGAAGAAGCGTGGTAATGATCCTCCCAACGCCGCTGTGTATTTTGTTTTATACAGCGTTTAGCAAATCTAAGGAAGCTTTAAATTTATTTAAAAACAAGTTTTCGCACTGTAGTATTTCACGCAACATCTAAATTTGCAGTCATCTCGGGATGTTCAAAAATTCTAAATGGAAAAACCTTGACATGAACATCAGCAGCAAAATTAATTTTTAAAACTTGTGTGACCCATCATGACATAATATGGGAGGGAATGTAAAGTAGACACCACAATTACAAAAAACGCGCTAAAAGTATCAGAAATGAAGACTCTCAGGGGCATATCTAGCAAGAGTCGCCAGGTGGAGGAGACAACGGAGAAGACATTGGTATGCTCAATCGAGGAGAATGGAGCCATCCAGGCTCGTTCACATTGCAATGCACGGCCAACTCCATGGTAAACGACTGCCGGAAGATCGCCAAAGAGATGGATCGACAGCCAGGGATCGATTTCGCAGGAAGCTAATCCCTCTTAAAAAATTGTCCTTAAGGATTAAACTATGAAGAAGAAAAATAATAATTAATGTGGCACCTGGAGCTACTACGTCGAAATATCATTTTATTTAAGTGGTTTAAATTAACAACATACAAAATATATACAATGTACATGCATAGATATTTTTATTAAAAGCATACCATCTCCTTTGCGTGCATGTTTTAATTACAGAAACAAGTTTATATTTCATATAAGCGGCGCTTTCTTTCATTGCCCTAATCATGTTTTGCGTTTACGGAGTTAACCCGAACGTATGCCATATTACATATTTACAATATTTCTAGAATTGCTATTGTTACCATTCCAAAAGCAATACGAACTTTACTGATGTGATAACAATTGGCAGTTCCCACATTCACCTAGAAAAAAAACATAGTTGCCGAACGAGAAAAGCTGCCCGAAAGAATTTTCTTTTATCTGGTAGCCTACGCATCTTTGTGCTGAAAACACGTAATCTAGAAACGGAATATGTACTTAAACAGATTGAAGAAAGGAAGAGTTAATTTCTTCACCGATTAAATTGATTGTACACGATCAATGCGCCGAAATGATTGCAAAACTTTTTAAAATTATTTTTGGAACCTACAAGATCTGTATACCCAACAGGATCTTTAAAAGCGCCACGAATAGCAAGAAACTCAATTCGGTATTCATAGAGATAGGAAAAGGGACAAGGCCAGTGGATGTGTTCAGAAGATTGATTAGGATATCGCTGCAGCGCGAAGGGGAATCAATCACTATTATAAAACAAATAATGTTTCATTGAACTTATCATAAAAATAAAACTTAAACAAATGAAAGACCATACAATTCCATTTTACAAGTAGGTAACAAAGACCGTTTTGCAATATTTGATTAAAAACGTGTAAGAGAAATGGTACTGCGGAATTAAAATATATCTATCAAAATACGATTTTCAATGAAACGATCGTTTTTAAGCAGCGGTCCCAAAAAAGTGTTTTGATTTAGGAAATGGCTTTTTGGACTGTTTATCACAAGTAATTAATGTGAATTATAATAAGAAAATTATAAATAAAATAAATTTGTATTTTTATTATTACAATTAAAATTCATATCTACCAAAAAACGTCAATAAAAAAACTTAATCTTTCAATAAATGTAACAAATAAAAATTGTAGCGTGTTTTCAACAAGGAATTTTCTAGCACACTTCAGTACAGTAAGCTGCTAGTAATAATTTATCTCAATCCAAAACGTTTTATAAAATTGTGTATCCATCTCAGGAAGTTGCGGGTCCTCTCAAACGTCGTGTATTTGATTAAACTTGAGACCTCTTGAAAAGAGGGTCATTTAACAAAGAGACGACAAAGAAATTACTGAAGTAGATTTGAAAACATGCTGTATCGTGCCTTGACATATCTTAAATTTCGAAAGGGGAGAGTCATCATCATCATCATCCTACAAGAACAGGTGACACAAACAAAGTTGAGGCGAACTCAGTACTCACACCTCACACCTCCCACTGATGCCTAAATACCTCCATCCATATGCAGCTTTTATACACGGTGTTTATTGGTACATATCATATATTCAATTATCTTACATTTAAAAAAAATATAAAAAAACCCGAATTAACTGGAATTATTACCGCCGTTTTTTTTTAAATAAAAATAATTACATTTGTTAAAACAAAAAAAGTTTGATAAAATGTATTAAATAGTTAATTAAAAGATCATTCTTTAACTGCGTTCTCATTTGGATACGAAGGCCCTTAGAACGGACATTTATTTGGCTGCTCGGAATTCCATTGTTGTTTTAATTTAATAGTTTTATGTTTATTTATTGGTAAAAAAAAAACTCTCAAGCGCATATTGTTGTTACACTGATAAAACCTTCTAAATGCCAAAAATTTTGAAAACCAGTTAAAAGTGCAGTTACTTGTCATTTTTTGACCGTTATCGATTAATCTAAAATTAGAATGAATAAAAATCCTACTAAAAGTACCTCTTTAATGTTTTCTGGTAAAATCTATTGATTCCATTTACCAGATATTTTTTATTCAAACAATTAAAAGGAACTAAGATGGTTTCATGAGTATTTATCATGTCCAAAATATGTTGAAAAGACTTTTGATAAGTCAAACATTCAAATAGATTTTTCTCAGTAAATGGAATTGGAGAGTTTTATCGGAATACCGACGATAGAAAGGCGGCTTCCGTGGTGTAGTGGTTAAGACGCTTGACACGGAAGGTTCCGAGTTCGATTCCCGGTGAGAACACAAAAATTCAATGAGGTTTTTCTCAAGCCTGGGTGTTTTATGATGTAATTCACCACTTTAATTGGGCCTCCTAGCCTGTTGTGGTGCAAAAAAAAAAAATTTCTTCTTCCTTCCTACCCACGGCCGTTATCTAGGTCCAGCGGGACATTTTTTAACGAGAAATTGAATCATGATCATCAATGTTTTATTATTTTTACCGAAGGACATAATTCGATATCAAACAGTTCTAGTGGAGGCTCGCAGGGCCAACTAACTGAGTCCCGGACGACTAATCAACTAAGACCCGGAGGTCCCTAGGAGATAATTATTTAACTATAAATAAAATTTCTCACTAATTTAGAATCCTTTTCGTTCCTCGTTTCAATGAGCCAAATTACCACACTCAAAAATATAAAAAAATTGTTTCGTAAAAAATATATAATTGTAGATGCATTCTTTAATCATTATAAATATTTATCTCAATTTATGTTTAAAAGGCGAGTCATTTTGTGACTTCTACGTCCGTTATAGTAGCTTTACTGGTCATAAAATAGTTTGTTATATTATTATTAATATGAAGTGTGTGGACAAATTGAAACTCATTTCATTAGCTTTTAGATCATTGACCCTCTCCTTAGCGGAATTAGTTTTTATTAAGAGTGATTGGCTTGAGTGATACGTTGGCGTCAATTTAAAATTCAAAACTAGTGGTTTAATAAAAACATTTCTAAATACAAACAAATGAAGTTTTAAACACTAACGTTACATGGCAAATTCATTCCGGTTAAATGAAGCTAGTGTTTCTGAATGTTTAGGTAGGGCATTTAATTTCATTACTTATTTTGTATAGAAAGATTATAAATGCAGACCTCGAGTCTGTCAAAATAGAGTAGAAAACAAAGCAGGGCGCCACTGTTGTTTAACTGATTATACAACACAAGGCGGAATTGTAAAACTGTGTAACCACCACACAATTTTGTAAAAAAAAACATTAAACTGATCTCAAAATTACAATCGCAAAATAAGCTCTGGTTTCTTGGGAAAGCGGTGCCAATATCTAGCGGCCGTAATAAACTGGTGATGCGGTGGACAGCCGTCTTAACAGTGTCTTGAGAGTGGTTTCCTAGTAAAACGGTGTCGTTTATCTGGCGGCCGTGACAGTTTATCTGTTAAAAATATGCCCTGGAATGCGATCTGTCATATTTTTTACGAGCAATGAAAAGTTTGTCACAGTTTTTTTCAATTTTAAACAATTTCGAAGTCATGCGACCTTCTCGTGTACGAAAATTCTATTAAAAAAGAGCCAATTTTTTTAAAGATTATTAAGACGATAAATTCAAGGAGAAATATTGTTTTTTCAAAAGAAGAAACAGTTGTTTTTAAAGCGCATAATTACTTTGGGAAAACTTGAATTGGAAGAACACAAACGAAATGAGAAAATACCGGTAGAACTCCAGGTCCTAGCTGCTATTCGGTACTGGGATAGTAATGAGGTATGTAATGAATCATAATTTTAGCAATATGTAGATATTGTTTCTGTCAATTCATTTGACAATTTTCAATTTGTAAATGTCTAATGCCTATAGATATTAACTTTTGAGTAATCTTCCAGATTCAAGACGACTCTGCTGATATACACGAATTTAGTCACCAAACCATTTCAAGAGTACTTACATATGTAGGAACGTAGCAATATCATTTGGTATAAAAATCCCCGGAGTTTATTACAATAATGCCAGTGTCAAGAACAAGTTTTAGTTTTATCCGATTTCTTTTGTACGAGAGGATTTCTTGAAGGCATGGATGCAATTGATCCATCACAATAGATCTTCACAGGTTGCAGTGATGTCAAAAGCTTGTATAGTATGACCTCCACCTCAAAGAATAAGGTGCAATAGATTGCACCCATATTCGTATGAGAAAAGTTGGTGGTGAAATTTGATATTGGCCCATTATATATTAAAAGAAAGGGTTATTATTTTTTTAATGTGCAGTTTTGTCAAATATTTTATGCATAAAAATATCATGTCTATAAACATGTTCATAACTAATTTAATTTGTTGATTCTCATGACAGGGGGGTTTGTTACGCTAAAATTTAAATTCGACATATTTTTGCAGATGCAGACTATGCCAGTACTCTATACTTATTTTTCCCACCTCCAAATATCTACAAAAAATGTGATAGTGAGATGTTTTGGAGTATGGAAGCAGGTTTTCGTGAATTACACCATACTTTTAAATCTACGATAGTAGCTTTGGCACTAATTCATTGTGTTGCCATAAAAGGATAGCCATTTTGATAAGGAATCAATTCAAATTATAATGATGTTTTAGATATTTTTTTTAATTAACGTAGTTTCAATAAAATGTATCTGTTTTATATAGCTTTTGGTGATATTCTTCTAATTATATTTCTCAATCATTAAAAAAATTAATTTTGTTATTCTAAACATGCGTCTGTATGATATAAAATTATCATTATGATAAAGACGTGATTTAAGTAAATAATAATACACCAATGCAGCGTTCTTCTCAACATTATGTTTAAGTGAAATACATGATCAATATTTGATCTCACAAATTACCAATATGATGTATATTACCAATGATGTATATAAAGGAATAAATACATGTGCAATACATTTTGTACCAACTTCATGGATTTGTTGTTGCTTATATCAAATTGCACATAATGTATTTGCTTTTAGGTGTGCCTGAAAAAACTGGCAAAGATAAATAAATTAATTCAGATGAAGATGATACTCAAATTGAAGTAATATCAGCAGAAATTTTTATATAACAGAACTTTTAAAGCAAGATTTTGTCATTTATTTTGTATGCATTTGTGTTAAAAGATGTATTTAAATATAAATAAATTTAAAATATGTGTATTGAAGTTGTTTCAGCTGTTCCGTTTGATTATTATTTGTGGTGTGATGGTTTAGTGTGTTTTTTTTACTAATTCAATGACTTGGGGTTAGATAGATGAATGCAGATTAAGTATGAAGTATTTATTATAAAATGTTACACACTAGATCACATTACATTGATCGAAAAAAATCCACTATAATTAAAGCGAGGCTAAAGTCCTATGTGTAACGCAAATGATGAACCGCAAAAAATGCACCGAGCTATGACCTATGACGCCTCGCATATGAAGGAGTAAATCGTATATATGAAATTAGGTCCGCGTCCGCGCTGCCAATAGAAGAACGCTTCAGTGTTGGCTACTTAAAAGTGCCACAAAGTGTACACAAGGCCAATTTTTAGTGCTTTTGGTGTATAAAGCACGATATTCAGTAAGCAGAAATAAGAAAGAGAGAGAAAACAGAAATAATGAATTGATTATAATGTCTGCTTGGTAATGACAAATGTACTCTCTATGTTTGTTGTTACTATGTAAAATACTCAATTATATTTCGACAAACTAATTTTTTTTTAAAGTTTTGACTAAACGACGTTAGAGGTAAACAATATAGAGTAGATGATCACATTAATTGCTAAAGAATTAAAAGTCATATACTGTATTGTGAGGAACATAAATAGTTAATAGTTAAACGCTGTAAGGCATTTTGGAATATCACAGTTTGTAGTTATATTATTGCATATGCAAGTTATAAGTTAACACGTTATAAGTATATATTATGGTGTCTATAAGAAGTAAGTTTATTATGGTTGTAATTTTGAAAGATAATATGCACAGTTTATATATGATATATTAAGCAACATTAAGTTCTCCTAGAGTATATTTATTTTTATTATTTTATTACTTATTTACAAGTTTATATGGAAATTAAGGAATACACAAAGTATAGTAATTTTTTGTTCTTTTGTTTTACAAAAAGGTATTTAAAGAAGAAAAGTTTGGGACATGTTAGAATAAAAGTATAAATATTATATGAGTTGTATTTAAGTATAAGATTTAAAATGATTAAATATTTGTATTTATTGCTAAAAAATAAATCATTTTAGCATTGCATATTTGAGCATGTTTTATTGTCATCTTAAATTTATGTATATTTTGCAAAAGAAAATTAATTATTAGAGTCCTTATAAACTACATATTTCGTAATCCACAAAAGAGAGAAGAATACATGTAAAATCACAATATTATAAGAAGAACAGAGAAGAGAGAAAAATCCAAAATTGTAATTGATGCTTAACTTTTTTCTTGCGGCTAAAAAACATTTTCTATATTATTCATATAATTTAATTACTTTTTACATTTTAGTACATATCTGATATTCAAGTGTTGTCCCGATATTTCCACACAAATTTTGTTTTAACTGGACTTTTTATAGTCTTTGCCCTTCCATTACATAAAGTTTCATGATTTCTTACAAAATCAATAAACATTTTTTCAATCTCACTAATCCACATCACGTTCGCACTCATCTTAGCTTTATCAGGCAAAAATGTTCACCGCCACGCGAGAAAAACCGTTCGAAGACTATTCGCACCGCTGGCGCTACGCTGGCGCTGTGGTGGCCGTCCTGGAAATGGCGGCACCGGTGCTTTGACTTTACGCTTGCAGTCAACGTTTTAATGACATCATCCGCCGCCCCGTGAAGGCCGCTAGGTGACAGTACCGCTTTTTTAGGAAACCATAACCTTATACCTTTGCAATCGAATGTTTACACAGTGATAAATAACGATATAGTACAATAAAATTCACAGTTTAGATATTATTTTAATTTGTTTAATACTATTTTATATTTATACTTACTTTAATTTATTTAAAATCTGAATCTAAAAATTCAACATCCGAAAATGTATCCTCCTCGTCAACAAATTCGAGTTTAGATGCATCTTCCATGTCAATATTATTTAGTTGAATTATGAAATCGATTTGAAACCTTACAAAGTCATCGTAATATTTTTTATTTTTTTTGCACAACAATTTCTCCAGTTTTCAGTGAGTATGTCATAAAATGTATTTTCACTGAGTTAAGTTGAGAAACTTTAAAAATTACCTCTCTAGTTCCAATTTTTATTGTTTTATTTTTATTATCATAATATTATCTATCGCGAAGTTGGCTACAGTTACAGCAATACAATGGGCCGTAGGCACTCAGGTCGGGAATCGCAAGAGCAAACCAACACCGTCCGTTACACGTTTGTTGTTAAACCAAAAAATTTGGGACGTTTTTGTTCTATGCAATAGAACGAAAGGGCTTCTCTATAAGCGGATGAATAATTTCTTTGAAGTTTTATTCATATTGATGATAATTTTGAGTTATACTTGGTAATAATGTCAATTTAAATACTATATCACTTGAAAACTCGTACGCCAACCCATGACATAACATGATAGACAGTTAAATTGGTGTTGCCAACCTAAAAATTGTATAGTTGGACTTTTAATATTTTCTACTCCATTTTGACAGACTAAATGCGAATAAATTACATCTTTTTATATAATAATTACCTTCAACTGTGGCGTGTGAAATGTAATTCTCTAAAAATAATACATCGGTTCTAAATGAAACAATATTCATGACATTACGTCTTTATGTATTTAATTTCATCGCAAACAAAAAATAATTATTGGAAAAAGTGTTATTATCTAGCTTTTAGTTTTCTATTAATGATCGTTTTTGCAAAAAATGATAACGTCTAGAAATAGCAAAGATTTTATGAAGTATGTTCATTTGAAATTTACACCCACAGAAAAATAAAATCTTCCCTGTACCATAAATTAAGTAAAAAGTTCTTCGATCTTACTCACATCAGGGCAACGGAACCACTTTCTCAAGAGAGTGGTTCCATTGATTTTAAAATCAGTTCTGAAAAGCTCATAAAACACAATTAAAACTATACAATGAAGAATGATTACGGCCCTTGAAGCGACTCATATTTTATGCAAATGGCGTTGTATAGTATAATTATTCATTATTTCAAATGTAACTGTGTAATTATTTACTATTAAATGCTAGAAGTCGGAGGAAAATCTCCGATAGGCGGAGTAAGGCTTTTAATGCTACCTACATAGAATAAGCGGAATGAATTACTAAGTGGCGTGGCGCTCCCCGCTTGTTTTGCCACGGATGTTCCGGGTTTTGAGTTTGATTTCTGGTTAAGTCACAATCTATACATATAAAAGGCAATGTTTGTTTGTGTTTCCTTGATGAACTGAATAACTACTCGACCGATTTACGTGCGGTTTTCAGCGAAATATAGATTTTTGCCACAAGCATGTTTAAAACTATTAAAATCTTCAATTTTTATAAGTATAAAAAAGTTAGGAGCGTAAATGTTTTTTTATCCATCACCAGTTTTGCATTCGACGAGAATGCATTGTAATAAAAACATTGTGAAGATGTTATTTTTTAGTGCATAAAAAAAGTTTTTTATTGAATGTTTACAAACAACATTCATTTTTAATAGATCGCAATCAGATTATTTCCTTAAATTCCTTATAATTTATAGCAATTTATTACTTTCAACTGAATTTTTGGTAATATATAAAAATAATATCAACTGACATTCGATACATTTTTGATAACCGAATTCTTAAATACAGTACACCCTTGTTGGCAGAGTTTGATATTTGAAAAAAAAATTCTTCATTTGAAAATTAATCATTTAAAGTTTTGGAATTCAACCATAAAAAAAGTATTTAGGTAACTACTTAAATTCTATATTTGAAAACAAATTATTTTAGGTTTTGGAATTGAATCATAAACAAGTACCTAGGTACAAACTTATCAATGAAAAGTTACACCATCTTTTTTACGTTGATCCGAATTGTTTTTACAAAAGATTTTTTAGTCAAGTTTTGTGATGCTTAATAATTTTTAATTCTGAGAGGAAACGCGGTTCGCGTTTCTTCATACAAACGTTTTCCCATATTTTCTCTCTGAATCATGGCACTCAAGCAGTGATTTTTTTACACACTATTAATATTTACCATCGGTGTAGCGTGTCTTTATTGTTTTGTTTAATAAAACTGGTTTATTATAGAAACTATAACCATCCGAAAACCCGTAAAAAAACGCACTGTTTTTCAGATGTCTTCGATGTTATACAAATATAACTATTTTAGAAAAACGCAAACGTACTAATACAGAAAATGTTATTCTGATACTCTGTAAATAAATAAAAAATAACAAAATCGGTTTAGTTATAAGGTGCGGAAAACGGGACAACGTAACGTCGATTTTGTCTATTCTAACAAAAGGTCTGACATGCCGTTGTCTTTTTCGCCCAGTATCGGGGAGGCATCTGCAAGATAGTGACAGAAAAACAATGTTCGAATACCTATTTATCGAAATTCTCCGTCTTCACAATTTATGTAAACCGAAACAAAAATAATAATGTATATGTACATATCGAGTTTAGAGGTAATACAACAATAGATATTAAACTTTCGATTGCGTTAATTTAATCTATGTGTACGAGTATGTACTCAAATCTAGCAATATCAAAGCGTTGCCGGGTTCAGCACATTATTAATAAAGATGAGTTTTTCACCAATTTGCTGAAAACACCACTGTTATAATATAATGTTTTCTGTGGAATATCTGTAGTACCTACCCATATACATAAAAATGTGATAATTAGCGTATTTTTCAGACCATAAGACGCACTTTTTTACTTTAAAAATTCCACCAAAAATAGGGTGCGTCTTAAGGTCCGATGCATCTTATAGTCTAAAACATTTTTTTAATAAAAATTGATTGATTCAGATTGATGAACGTCTTATGGTCCGATGCGTCTGACCGTTCGCAAAATACGGTATATTTAACAATAAAAATTATGAGATCTCAAATAACCATATATAATACATTTAAATATACGTTATTACCCAAACATTAGGTGATTAATTAGGAGCACTAGTTATTTCAAAACTATTTTGAATACTATAACTAATTATTCATTTCTAAATTAATTTACATACACGAGTATTTAAGTAATTCATCAAATATTCTGTCATAATTTAATATGGTCTTTTTTTAAAGAAAGAGTCTAGGTAGTTTGATTTTGCATAATTATATTTTTTTCTTGTCTATAGTTTTCAAGTCCCCGATAACAATAATAAGTTAACGGAATTATCAGTTGTCAATAAAATGAAATATAATTATTTCTATGAAATTATGCATATTTGAATGAAATTTTAATGTATTTTCAATGGAAATCTGTAATAAAGCATGTTTCATAACATGTTTAATTTGAATATTCAATTGTTTTTACAAAAAAAATTAATGCTTTTATGAAATTGGTTTTTAAACATGTTTAATTACATATAACTAGCGAAGGTACTTCATATTTTCATACAAATAGATATATGAGTTAACTTTTCATTGTCATTGGGGCCCTGGTATTTTACAACAACGTATAGTTTTACTGGTGCAATATTATATACGTACATATTTGTATAATTCAATTTATTATTTTAATTGTGTGTACATGGGTACACGTAAAAATATTTGCGTTTTTAATTTTTAAAATGCCGTTCTACCAAGAATCGTCAGAAGAGAAACTCAATGTACCAAATTATTCAGATTTTCTACATGTGATTACACATAAATAATCGTATTAGACAATGGAAAACAAGACCTCAATACGGAGTCCAAGAACTAAGCTCGATAAAAATATTTTGATTTTATTTTAATCTTAGAAAACAAACATAAGAGTATATTCAATTTTAACTTTGTATTTTATCAAGATAGATCGACATCTCAACAGAGACATTGAAATATACATTTACAGGTTACTTTACTTTATGTCCATACTGGCATCATCAGCTCTATTGGCACTTCAGAAGTCAGAAGTGGTGAATACCAGAGTATTTCAAGGGGATCCTAGGAAACATACGAGTATTACGTGTCGAATATATGTGTCCAGGCGGATAAAATATACAGTTCAGTGAGTGAAGTAGACAGAACCCAGGATTAGTGTTTTCGACTCGATGGATGCTCTCAGGTAAAAATTCTGAATAACAAAATCGAGTGGGGATAAGTTCACCTCGTTGTGAAGTGGTTGGCGCGTTTGCCTACCATTCTTGAGATCTTGGGTTTGATTCCTAGCAGGGTCAACGTGAAATATTGACTCCAACCGTTGTTTAAATAAAATACAATATGGTATTGTTACTGGACGGTAACTGAAGCGTAAAATTGATCACCTTACCTTCATATAACAGATGATTGAAATACGTTGCGATTGGTTTACTAATGCACTTCTATGTGTGGGAAGTGGAATGATGAAAATATATAACAATATTTTTATTTGTATGCATTAACATTAACATAAAAAAAGTTAGCATTAACATAAAAAAGTTGGTTGTTTAACTTTAACAATCAACATTACTTTTTGGTGGATTCGAATCAGGTTCTTTCCCTAAACTCCTTAAAATTTCGACCCATTTATTTCTTTTCACTGGATTTTCAGGAATGAAAAGGTAATATCAACTCACGTTTATTTTTTAATTTTTTAATATTCCTATGAGTGCATCACTGTAATTAAGAAGAGTTTCGCAATTGCGCCGATAGGCGTAGTTTGAAGTTAACAAAAAAAAAATGTATTTGAATATTAATTGTTTTAAACTCAAGAACAAATATTTACCAACGAAAAGTCACACAATACTTTTCACAACGTTTATCCGAAAGATTTTTACACGTTTTCATGACACATTGAGGCATTTTTGTTTCGATTCTAAACGTCACGCCTAGCTAGCGGTCAAGGGACAACTAAATACGCGTTAAGCATGACTGAGCGTTTGGGCATGAGTTAAGAGTCATTATTTTAGAAGGCTCGGGGCATATCTATTTAATAATATGTCAATTTTTGCATAGTTAAATATGTACCATTGCCTGGCTTTTTTGTTTCATGAAGTTACTAAAAACTATGTGTGTTATTACGAAGCTAGACAAAACTAGTCAGACTCATAAAACGGCTTGTAGGGGAGATACAAAGGTTGTTTATTTTGCGATAAGGTGTAGTGATGAGCCAGGGGAATAACCAAATAATAAAAATGCTAATTTTTTCATTGCGACCAACAGGAACTAGTTACGTAGGCTGTATGGAACAGAGATAAAACTTTACCTTAGCTTCGAGAATGGAAATTTGTACACAATTTTACGACTGTATAAAAAGTAACAACATATTTCATTATTATTATAAAAAAGAGCTCTCTACAGACACTACAGTTTTAACGAAATATGTATTTCTTTAAATTGTTTTTTTCTTTTTTAACAGAAAATATATATTTGTGTTTTTATTACTGACCTAAATATTTCCGTTTTCAGACCATATTCTAAAAGTCGTAAGTAACTGTGCTGGAAAAGAGGTATCAAGTAGTGGTAGATGAGATTTGAACCTCGGACTTTTGATCGGATCGGATTTGAGTCCACAAGACCACGAGATCACATTGGCGGCCTCCGTGGTGTAGTGGTCAAGACGCTTGACTCACGCACGGAAGGTTCCGGGTTCGATTCCCGGTGAGAACACAAAAATTAAAATGTGATTTTTCTCAAGCCTGGGTGCTCTGTGATGTAATTCACCACTGTAATTAGGCCTCCTGGCCTGTTGTGGTGCAAAAGAAAAATGTAAAAAAAAAAAAAATCACAACCCGGCTTGTTATGCAGTTATTTAGTTGGTTCTTAAAAATAGGGTATTTAAAAAAAAACAGACTGGTTTGACTGCACTACATAACATTTACCCTTAGATGTAAGCATTTACCATTCGGCAATGGTATGAAAATTTCTTCGATTCTTACATCTGTGGATATTTGTGAACACAAAGAGATGAAACTTTCAACAATGTTTTGATTATCCCCAAATGCTTGCAGACTGGCTGGAATTCCTTCCTCGGGAGTTATTTATATTTAAATTTGTTGCAACAGAGGAAAACATTTTTGAGAAGGGAATATGAAAGTTTACGCACCTACAGGGCTTATTACCTGTCATTGGCTGGTTTAAGTGGCCACTTTACACACTGTGTAACATTCACCATTCCGCCTATGTTGAATATTCACATTTCCTCAACTCTTCCATCTGTTGATTTTTGTGAAGTAAAAGAGCTGAAATTTTAATGATGTGGGTGACATTCATCCGGCTGAACCAATTCACCTATTAGGCAACGCCTGAAAACGATTTTCCAATTTTTATACTTCTTTTACCAGGTAGGTTATTCAACATTGTTTTAAATATGTCCAAATTCTTGCAGACTGGCTAGCAGAATAGTGAATGTTACAAAGAGTGTAAGGTGGCCACTGATACCCTAATAAGCCTTGAAAATGCCTAGACTTCCATATTTCCTTCTCAAAAATGTTTTCTCTTTCTGTTGCTACTAATTTAAAGCTTAAACTTCATTAATGTGGGTGAAATTTTACCAAATTGTGTCACCTACTTAACTAGGAAATATCAGATATTTTATTAATAAAATCTTTACAATTATCTAAAAATCACTATATAGCCAATATCATTTTATTTGGATTTGGGAATAAATTGACGGGATTATATAAGGTTCACGTGTGCTGAAGTCCATGACATCAAAAACTGTTATGAAAAAACTGACAAGTTGCAATCCAAGCAACGAAGAAACAATAGATTTAAATAAACGGCTAAAATTGTAACTTAATATTAATCATCCGATATGGAGTAAGGAATGTGCCGTTTATAAAAAAATAATCGAATCAGAGAAAAGGAAAATAGTTTTTTTAATTAAATTAATTAAGTGTTTTAGCTCTTTAAGAAGAACTGGAAGTATTAAATATTTATTTATACATCAACGGTTCAAATAACCTTTTACAAAAAATGTTTTACAGAAATAATTACAGCAGTGCACAGTAAGCATGTTGTACATAATACGAAACATAATAAAATAATTCAAACTTAACAATTTGGTGAACATAAAATAAAAAAAAACAAAAAAGTAAAAAAGAAACATAACACCTCTTAATATAAGATAACTATGAGAAAATTTTATGTTCTAATTAAAAATTTAAAAAAGTTAAATTGAGAATTACTAGGTTTTAATAATAAAAAAAAATCAATACAGCATTACTACTTTAAAAATTATAAGTTTTTTAGAGCAACAAAAAAACTTAAATTACCTTTATTTGGTGAAATCATCATCATCAGTTGGTTGGAAGAAGTTGCCATTTGGCAATAAATCCACCAATGTACAATTTAAATTATGTCTTACACGTTAAAATAAAGAAATAAAAAATCACGTATTCCAGGAAACAAGGTTAAATGTATAATTAAATAAAACAACTTTTTTATAACCACTATTTTTTTTCCACCGACCGGGTCCAAAGCAAACAAGCTTCTTCGTCAAGGTTTACGTAACTAATGAATTAATTCCTATTTTATTTTTAACCCAATAAATCAAGTTTTCTTTTCCTAACAAGGGTGTTTCATGTTTTATTTATTTAATTATAATGAATAACCACAAAGTTAGTGCTTCAAATATAAACTTTATAGGGTTAAATTTAATCATCTTTTTTTTAATAAATCCGTCACTTTTCTAAAAAACAACGAGTGAGAATGCATTTTAATTCTTTGACTGAATTTGTATTGAAAATATCTAATATTTGTTCAAATTGATTTCCATTCCCTTGTATCCTGGGTATAGGTGAGTGCATTTCGAAGTTGGTCCGTGAAATTACATTGATTAAGTTTAAACCATTTCTGCTAATGCTTAGTGAAACATGTGTAACTAAAGCAATGACAGATAATGAAGAAACGTTACCGTGATACAAAACTACAGTCAGATGTGATTATTTTAGTCGGCGTACAGGAAGCGTAATTATTGTAATCAAAAGTAATATTTCTTCTAGGATTATTGGAGTTCTGGAAGAAAAAAATATGGATACTCGCTATACAAATTAAAATAAAATATAAAACAGGAATATGTGCAGTGGTGTATCGTTCTCCAAATCAAGGTCAGAAAACTTTTTAGGAGATCTTCGAAGAATAGTGTCAAAAACATGCAATAAAAAATGTTTTTTTCCTGACTGGAGATTTTAATAATAAGGTTTTTGGCACCTGGACAAATTTGTTCCGTCAGAGACCAAAGGGCTTAATACCTAAGTTAGTACAATTTAAATACCAAGAGGATTAACTAAAGTTTTATCACGATTTTTTTGTAAATAGAACATACATGCATTTACGAGGCTAAGAACCTGTCATCGGTTGGTGCGTAATCGCTTAGCTAAACTTAACACACTACGTAGATATGTACCATCCCATCCACAAGTTTGCCTATGTTTGCACGCTTGAATTATTACAAACGTTCTTTTTTGTGAAACAAAATAAATCCATTGTTTTGTATTTGTACGATTGCACATTGGCACTTTACAAGTATTATTGCATAACTAAGGGTTGACAGCACTCATGACGGTTTTGCTTTGAACCCCTCTGCATCTCGTGACAAGGATTTTTCAGGAAAAATGTGAACTCAATTTTATATTCGCTGGCATGTTTGCATTCAAATATCCTCTAAAATTCGAAAAACACTGTATTATTGATGTAATTTCTACTCGACTTTTGCACTGTAGTTAAAATATTGGGCTCAAGTTTTCAAGATTTATATGTAGATATTTCCACAAAGGTAGATAACTCCTTTGAGATTATGTGGAGTTTTAGGTATTTATAAGGTTTATGACTTGTCAAGAGGTTGTTTAAGTGGTTATTATACACATTGTGTAACATTTACACTTCTGAGTATGTTTGAATATTTGTGTTTCTTTGTCTTCAATCCGTTGATTTTTGAGTAGTTAAAGAGCTGAAACCTTAATTGATGCGGGCGGTATTGATTTAAATAATTTATTTCGCCTACTGGGCAACTACTTTTATACAAACTATTTTTTTTAATCGGCAACATTTTCAGTATGTCTAAATGTTTGAAGACATACACTAGATGTCAGTCTAGAAAACTCCTTTGCGGATAAAGTTACTATTTCACCATTTTGAAATCGATAAGGATAGTAAACTAAATATTATGCGATTCCACTGAATCATTTATAAATTTAATGTTATTTTGTTTTTACTACCATAAATATGTTTTTCAATGCCATGCTTGTTATTCTATTCTTTCGATTTTATTTTTATTTTTGCGAAACATGTTCGATGAACATACCTAAAATGGTGTTTCCCGCAACAAATCAGTTCCTTGGAACAGTAATTTGCCCATAAAGGAACCGTTTGCAATTTTAAGCATATTAATCTTTCTGGCTTGCCAAACCTTTTGTATGCTAGGCTTATTCGTAAAACATGCAAATATGTGTTTTTTGTGGCATTTTGTCTCATTAACGCTGTCATATAGTATCGACGCTTGAAAGGAAAAAGTTACCAAGTGATATGTAGCAACTTTACTAAAGAGCAATAAATTTATTTTTTTTATAAAAAAAAACTCGTACACACATATTATTTTAGCGTGATTCCTACACAATTTAAATAAACGATTCTTTAATATGAAAAAAAAAAACTTTAATTGGCTCTTCTGTGAAGTTGTTAATATTGCTTGGTAACTTTTTCCTTTCCAGTGTCGATGTATAAATTTATGTGATTATAAATAAATGAATAAAAATGCCCGGGTGCCTCAAATGCTTGATTTTTCCTCAAAGCAGTAAAAAAAAAAGAAATTTGAAAAAATAAATTAATAAACGTATTGATCAGATTATAAAAAATAGTTTTTTTTTCTAAAACTAAAAGTATTTACATTTTTTTTCTTCGTTTTCTTGTGTCACTAATAAGACTTTTACCGTTTCAATATTTGACATATTTATTTATTTATTCATTATTTTTTTTCCACTTTAAACTATAATTAATAATAAAAATAATGTGTCCTCACTAGGGTAGAGTTATCCGTGCCGAGGATACTTGACAATATACTTTTTTTTTTGATATTTTTACATTGAGAATAAACAAAAAAGACTAACTTAATAAACAGAAATAATTAACAAAATATTCAGTCAGCTTAAAACACTACCTATTTATGTTTATAATTATTTATATACATCTATATTATTTATATTACAAAACGCACATTGAAAGATCAAAAACATAACATAACCTTTTTTTTTTTTCAAATGTTTTTACTATTTTATTTTATTTTTACATCTGAACATGTTTTTCACTCTTTATTTTAATTCTTAATTTTTAATTACTCTTACAAATTTTCTTCATTTTTAATATTATTTCCATTTGTAAATACTCACTACAAACTACAAACTACAAACTTTAAAATATCTTTTTTTCACTTAAATTTTAATTTTTAAACAACTTTCATTAATGTTTTTCTTTTTCCTTCTCTTTTTTATACTTTCATAATTAACCTTACATATAATTGCTTTATAATATGGAAACTTCACTGGTCCATTAGAATTAAGTCTAATTGTGTAAAATATTAAACTTTGTAACTGTACTGTATGTTTCCTGAATAAAAGAAAAAAAAAACTATACACTTGTGGAGCAGTTGATTTAATATTGGTTTGGGCGATATTGCACCATTGCCTTTCACATTTACCTTTCAAAGAATGTGCTGTCATCTAACCTTGATATTGTCCAAATGTTTTAGAAACTTCGAGCTCATCAAACAATGTTACATCGTTAACAATGACCGCTTTAAAAGAAATTCTACAGATTAAGCCATACCGCAACTTGAGAAGCTTGTTTGATCACAACAAACCAGGGCGCGATTATTCACACGCTAGGAACGCACACAAAATTCAAAAATGCCTATCTCAGAGCAATGCCGGCCACACGCCTGTCTATACCTTAAAATTCCTGTCATATGGTTACCCTACTTGCAGATGGATTCCAATCTTTGTCTACAAAGATTTGTTTATACTCCAAATATTGTTGTAAACAAATTAAAAACATATCTAAATTTGTTGCAACTGAGAAAGAAAACATTTTTTAGAAGAGAATATAGAAGTCTAGGCATTTACAGGGCTTATGACCTGTCAAAATGGTGAATGTTACACAGTGTGTAAAGTGGGCACTTAAACCAGCCAATGACTGTTCATTAGCTCTGTAAATGCCTAGACTTCCATATTCCCTTTCCAAAAATGTTTTCCTTCTCTGTTGCAACAAATTTAGATATGAATAACCTCCTTTAGAAGGAAATCCAGCCAGTCTGCAAACATTTTGACACAATCAAACATTGTTAAAAATCAAAACAATTTACGTTTTGATTCCGCGTATTATTTCAGTAATGTAATTATTTTATTCCTTTTTGTATTTTTTTATGTCAAATTATAAACTGTGTAATTCTTAAGAACAAGGGCATTTTATGCATATTAAAATTTTAGATTGATTATTCTGTATCTTATCACACTAATGCCTTACATACTTGAACAACGCCAATGGTTGCAAATCGTGGAGATTTACTTCGTTCCTTAAACGTATACGGCTTTTTATAAAACAATGAATTTCATCATCATCATTCCATATTTGCTACCTAGATGGAGCATATGGCGTCTACAAAGAGCCTTCAGGCATCTCTGTTGACTGTCAGCTCCTGTGTATCCTACCAAGTCAGAATTCGAGTCCCATAGTTCTGACATGAACTGCCGACGAACAGTCGGTAGCGGACGCCCAGGATACTTTGTAAAAACGGCAAACGGGGTAACAGCTCTCAGGAGGTACCCGCAGTATATGATCCAGCCAACTGTGTAGCCTCCACTTGATGACAAATGTCACCAGAGTTTGCTGTGTTTCTTCTCTTATTTCTTCATTATTTATGAAGTCAAACCACCGCGCACCCAAGGATCTTCTGAGACTCTTTTTAAGATCTATTCTCAAAACTCAGTATTTTGCTGTTTGGGGCCCTAGTGAGGTGCCACGATTCGCATCCATAGAGAAGAATATGTGTTATACGTAGTTATATAGGCGGCATTTGGTTTTCACTGAGTAAATATCCGATATCCAGACAGCCTTGATACTATTGAAGGCGGCGCCTGCTATTCATAGCTGCATTTCCAGCTCATTTTAAAAGCTGTCGTTTTCTGTAACATTTACTCACGTGGTTTGACTTGGTTTGACAGATTCAGGAGATTTCAGGCATCAAGGTACGAAATTCATGGTTTTTTTCATGTTTATTTATGTTTATTTTATACCCAGATAGGAAGAGTCTAAGCCTATTTACAGTGACTTAAAGAGCCCGGACTGAATCATCAACGATGATTTATTTCAGAGTCTTTAAGTCATCATCATCAACATATTCTAGATCACAGAGTTTTTGGAAGGAGGAGATAGATATTCCTGACAGTGCAAGGATGCACCTTGACGCACTCTGATGACGACCGCAAACCAGTCTGTGACAACATCGTAAATTCAGATTCAGCATTTGCTACTTGAGTGAAGGGTCTTGATAAAAACGTCCACTGAGGTATTAAATAATGATGATGCTTCATAGAACGATATTTTAAAATTATGTTCCGAAAAATGAGCATTGTAACGTAAATATTGCCGAGAAAAACTTCTAGTAGAGTAAAAAAGACTAACTGTCTATGCCAGTTTACTGTGAATTCAAAGCTGAATGTTGCGCCTTTTGACGCTGCTCACGTCAACTGACTACAAGATAAATTCCGGAACTTAGGTTGAATGAAACACGAGACGGATGTTTAGTGGTGCATTTAGTGCATACATATATCAAGGTATCAATGAGTTTGACTAGTGTTTTAGGCACCGCGGTGCGCACCGTGCGCTTTTAGTGTGAATTTATTGTGTAATACGTTTTGTGACATTACTTTCAGAAAGTGACCTGTTAATTAGCCTCCAAGATCCTGTAGTTTGACGCCATTGGATTATTACCTATGGGGTTACGTTAAGTTCGTGGCCTATGAAAACACACCAAAAACTCCTAGAGCATCAGAAGCTAATATAATGCTCACTATTTCGTCAATAACTCTTTTTTTTTAAAGTGCTCAACAAAATGGCTAAAAATTGGGCCTACGGAATAGTCTGCTACGTTACTTTTAGTCGAGGAAAACATTAATTTGTCGATGCCGATGCATTTTTATTCTCAGGATTGCGATTAGTTATTTGAACAAATTGCTTCAGACGCCCTCTAGTGACCGTATGTACGGTACTATAGAACGTCTTAAATTATTGAAGAGTTCTTGCAGTGGTAACACAGAGGTCACCAAAATATTGGAAAAATACAAGTTGTTGCAATTAACAACAATTAAATTTTTACAATATTTTGAGTTTGTCCAATCGTTTGTAGATAAAATACTGGATTTCACCCGCTAAGGAGTCATTAAGAATTACAAATTACAACAGGGATGCAGAACATATTAGAGGAGTGAAAATGCTAATTCATCTTCATAGTATGTATTTATGATTGTCTACATTTATAATATGTATCTTAAATAAATCACTGAAATTACTTGGCTTCATAACAAAATATCCTCTGATTTTACTAATGTCCGTACAATCAAAACTCTTCATTGCTCAACTGTTCGCCCTCTTCTAGAATATGCCTCCGTGGTCTGGTCTCCATTCTATGTCAATCGCATAAATCACATTGAAACAGTCCAACATCGCTTGCTTCGAAAAATAGCGTGGATGGTCGGACTAGAGAGAGATAATTATTCTTATGCTGAAATCGAGTCAATGTTAAATATTTCTAGTCTACAAAAACGTAGAACTAATATTGCCTCCATATATATGTACGGCATACTAAATGGTATAATCGATGTTCCATCATTACTGGGACAAGTAAAATTCAATATTCCGACTCGTAGATTGAGAAACAATGAAGTACTGTTCATCGATCAGCATAGAACAAACTATGGCCTAAATTCTCCAATGACCCGCCTTTGTCGTATTGTTAACTCAAGACAAGATCTGGACTTTTTTGGTTTAAGTTTACAACGATTTAAACGAGCACTAAATAAATAGTCCAAATCTTGTCTCGATGTCCCTTATGTTTGTCAATGCTTCTTTTCTTTTTTTTAATGTTTTAAAGTATTCTTTTATTGTAATATTTAAACCTTATAAATTGTATACATGGATAAAGTCCGTTAATAAATAAATAAATAATAATTTTTCAATTCTTATTTTTAATTATTTATTTTTAGTTTTTTTAAATAATAGTTTTCCAGTATGTAACTACCTACTTATAATTTAAAACACATATAAACGTTGTTATGCAGAAAGTAGCCAGTCCACAATTTTGAGAAGATGAGATATTGATGTTATCGGGTGCAGTCAGGCCAATTATATGTTCTGCTAAAATCAGCCAGACCTTTTCCATACAAAAAACTGTAATAATCGCTTTCTGAAAATGGTGTCGATCACAAAAACGGCATTTCTCAACTTGCAGAAAACACCCACAACACTAGAAAATCTTACGGTACTTTAAAAATCATTAAAACTTGTCAAATACATAATTAGATTCTTGTTTAAAATATTTTAAAAACTACTGTGTTCAATGTTTATCATTTGTCAAAGTCAAAAACATTCCAACTGTTGTGTAGATTCGATTATTCTATATTTTTACAAAAGTGCTATTTCCTCAGCTTCAGTTTTCTATGGCTGGCTTCTTTCTGCGAAACTACGTTTAAATATTCTCCATCTTACAGCAGACTGAGCCATGTTAGATGGAGACTGACCTAACCAGGACATTCCATATTCATGTTGTGAAGAAAGGAATATGGTAGTCTAGACATTTTCACGACCCGTCTGTAATAACCTGTCATGCGTTAATAAACTCCCTGGGGGGTAAAACCTATTACTTGTCTGCAAATCTACAAATCTAGTGATTTTAATTCCGTGGGTAGTGTCGTGGACTTTGGATCAGGAGGTCCGAGTTTCGAACTCCACTTTGCTGAAACGTGTATTCCATTTTATAACACGGTTATTTACAACTAAAAGAAAATGGCCACCGAATTTAAATATGTCGACGGTCTCTACGTATAATATCGATCTGCATTTTGTGAGGTTTACAGGAGAGCAAAATTAAAGCTTGATCATTTTTTAAAGCGCTATCAGGTACTTTAGAATCACCAAACATGTATGTATTGTATTTCAATAAACATTAAGGAAGTAAACAACTCTTTAAATCAGTAAGAGTGTATATTGTATTATCTATGTTGTAATAAATTTTTACAACGATTCTAGTTTAAAAAATTACATTGAATATGTGGTACGTTTTTTATACTACTGTGCTTCAAAGAGTTAAAGCACTTTATTGAAAAGTAAAAACATATACATTTGTCAGCCTCGTGGTGTAATGGTCAGCGCATTTGCCTACCATGCAAGAGGTCTTGGGTTCGATTCCCGACATGGTTGATATGAAATATTATTTAAAAAGGTGTTTTTACACTAGAATATTTCATAGTCCCTGGACTGGTACCTAAAGCGTAAGACTGATCACCTTACCTTCATGTAACAAAAATGATCAAGATACTCTGCGAATGGTGTACCAATGCAGTGCCCTATGCATCATTAGGTACGAAAAGGGAATGATGATGATGAAAAACATATAATTTGGGTCTTTTTTTTTGTGCAAAATTTACTATTGGATGCGAATTATATGGGTATGCATGGGTCAAGTATTGTCACAACTTCTACATCCTTTTTACCTACGACCACTGTTCACCTCCCACCTCCGTATCCTTTAATCACCCGCCACATTAAGATCTTGCGTCGTACATAGCGCGTTTATGTCATTGAACGTGTGTGCCGCATTATAAAACTTTGTTTCCACCAACCACCAGTGTTGATCTCCAGATCGGGGCCTGCCCTCGCGTTAGTGCCGCTTGCAAATATCATGTCGGATCCGACAAGTCCATCAATGACGAGAACCAGGTTAGCGACATCCCTTCGAAATCCATATCGTTCGCTGGGGTTCTGACCAATTGACACTGCATTCCGCATATCGAGGATACTCACTTATTTTCATTTAATTTAATTACAGTCCCCTCCGCTCAATTATATCATAGACACCCCGGTTATTTTGCGCCCCGCATATAAATAACTGAAATACTTAAATGCAGTTATTTTAAAAACCTAATCTCGATTTGAATCATTGAATGAACTTAATAATAAAGACAAAAACATTAACATATTACAACAGAGATGAAGAACATTTTAAAGAAGGTAATATAGAAGTCTAGGCGTCTACAGGGCTGATGACCTGTCGTTGGCTGGTTTAAGTGGCCACTTTACACACTGTGTAACATTCACCATTCTGCCCATATTTGAACATCTATACTCCCTCAATTCTTCCATCTGTTGATATTTGTGAAGATAAAGAGCTGAAATCTTTATTTAACTTCACAAACATCAACAGATGAAAGAATTGAAGGAATATAGATGTTCAAATATGGGCAGAATGGTGAAAGTTACACAGTGTGTAAAGTGGCCACTTAAACCAGCCAATTACAGGTCATTAGCCCTGTAAATGCTTAGACTTCTATATTACCTTCTTTAAAATGTTCTTAATATCTGTTGTAATATGTTAATGTTAACAGCTCCCCAGGGAGTTGAATCCAGTCGTTGTCTAAAAAAATTTGGACAAACTCAAAATATTAAAGACAAAAAGAGATATCACAAAAAAGTATCTCTTGATTTTGGAAGTATATTTTAGGCATAGGTTTTTTCAGAATTTTATACAATGAACAGGTTGTAGACTGAATTATAAAATAAAATGAAAATAGAAAAAAAAAAGATTTCCGGTTTTTTAAACTAGGTATTTGATTGTAACGTAAACCTTGGTTTAACTTAACCGATCGTTTTAATTGCTTGCCCTCCTTTCCTCACCATACAACCGGCATGGTGAGTATTTTGCTAACTTTTGTAATTAAATTGATTCGGCTTCAGTCGGGTTCCGATTAGAACTATTCTAAGAAACAATAGACCAATTGCCTTCATCCCCGATTAACTATTAATTCCCACAGTGACCTATTGATGATAATAAAGATTTGTAATTTATGCTGCTTTTATTGTATTTTTAACCAGAACAGAAATCTTTTGATTACATTGGTTAAAATTAATAAAAATAACAGTTCATTCGTAAAACCGGAAATACGAGAAACATTTCAAATGCCCCACTATGTATATTGTTATCAAACTTCAGTTGATAAAATGTGTAAATTCTGGCACAAATTAATAGTACTATATTGTAGAAGACTCTTAAAATATTGACATAAGTTTTGTCCGTTTTTTTCCAAATGAAGAGAACGAAAAGACAACAAAAAAATATAACAAATTTATCAATAATAAATTCTCCTTTATTACTTTCGAACAAATTAGTCCTTAACTCATAGCATTTTCCCCGCATACTGCGCAAACATCGCGAGCAGCTTTGGCAGCATTATTTCCTTGATTGATCGCGAACAAAAGCAAACACAATATTTTTAGAGCAATAAATTTTCAACCTTTAGCATTTTGTTTTGCGTTTGGTGCTAATTTTTAGATTTAGAAAAAAACAAAAAAAACTTATGCTAACACCTAATAGTAATGTTGTCTTTGTCCAGGCGGATGAAGAATACAGTTCTGAGTGTTAAGTGGAATCAGAAATCTAGATGACCATTTGTTTTCACCCGATAGCGAAAATCTAACTCAACTACAGTAATATTACTTTATTTTAAGTATTTGTTTAATTTTGTTTTTTTTCCACAACGTATCAAAACTAAAAAATAATAATATATTTCGTTTTATTGGTTGGTTGAAAAAATCGCCATTTTAATAAGCCGCCAATGTGCAAATAATGTTGTATTAAAAGTTAGGAATAAAAAAGTAAATTATATACTTTAAAAGTATGTCCATGGCGTCATAATTTGTTTAAGTTTAAGTAGTATTTTTACTGTGGAAGTTTGTAAATTACAAAACACAAGTCAACACGACATGACGCCGCCGCCGCGTCGCATTGCCGTAGCGACGGGACGCTTAGCAACTCATTTCCTGTTGCATAGAAATGGTATTTTTTTCTTGTGATATTTACCGAACACTTTAAAATCTAAATGCGTGTTTAAAGGTTTTCTTTTTTATTTATTTAATTTAATTTTATATATTTTATAAGGGCAACAGAATACAACACAACAAACAACTATTCTAGAATAATTCTTAGATACAAAATGTCATTTTAGTTGAATTCCAATTAGTGCCTAAATTTGTAACAAGATATGTCAAAAACCTCAAAACAGGGTGATGGTGTGTGTGTATATGTGTGAGAGAGTATAATAAAAAGTAAAATGATTTAAGTGGAATGAATAGGGAAATATCACATACTACGAATGCCGATAAAAGTATATGAAATGGATTAAGAATAAATAATTGTATTTTCAAAATCAATATGGATATTATGAAGAAATGTTTTCATACATGTACTTTTTTTTTAATACGTCACTAGAAAAACGCGACATGTTTGGCCTTAATAGTTGCGACATCAAGATTCGTGACAATGTTCAAAACAAATTAAAAAAGTCAGGAACAAATCAATATGAATCGTGACGTATCAGGGACGTGGCCATTGGAAAGACCGTTTTTTGAGGAATTCAAAATTACAAATTTAAAAAACTTTTTTATGCTACTTACCTATAAGTAACAAATATTTATTTTTTTACTAGATAGTATTTTTATAGACTTTTATTACTTTAAATGTTTTTTTCAAAAAACGTGGTATTTCCCTATTGCGGTTTGGGATTTCGTTCGAGTATTATTTTTGAAGGGTGTTGCAGTCTAGTAAGATGCCGATGTCGAAAGTATCTATTTGATTGTATGGGGTCAGGGCAAATTGATGGGTGAATTTGTTTCTGCATTTGTATTGTATGTATTTAGGTATGTGAAAAAGTTTAAGTTTGGTGCGTCTTGTCTACCTAGGTGGAATATTTAAATTAATCAAGAACAATAGGTCTGGGCAGTCAACTTGGTCATTGAGTATTTTATGTATAAATAAATGGTCTGCAGTGTTCGCCGTTATTTTAAAGCTGGAAGTAGGTGACGCGTATTACTGCTGCCTTATTTTTTTTACTTTATTGGGGCTAGCATTCTTGGTAATACTAGCTAGAAACAAACAATATTTTCCAAAGTTAAATGGGAGCTAAACAATATTACAGACAACAAGGCAGAAAAATCGGAAAAACCTTGAACAATTTTAAAATACATAGAACATCTTAAAATTAAAATAACGGGAATGGAAACTAACACAAAAATCGAAATAATAATATGCATTATTAAAAGAAACACACAAAACCTTAAAAATACATGTTTTACAACCAAAATGGAAACTTAATTGACAAATGTACACTATTCGAAATTTATGAGAACGTATTTTTATTTACATAATTAAGAGCTTAAAATTTTCAGATACAACAATTATTATTCGATGGATTAAATTTTACAATAAATTGTACATTATGTAGCAATTAATTAATATATAATGTACAATTTATTGTAAAATTTAATCCATCGAATAATAATTGTTGTATCTGAAAATTTTAAGCTCTTAATTATGTAAATAAAAATACGTTCTCATAAATTTCGAAGAAACTATAAAAAAATGTTAAGGTTATATAAAATAAATATATTGTTATCCGATAAATATTTACATATTGTAGAAATTATAGCCAAGTTTCTTAGACATGAAAGTAACATTTGGATGTTAATTGGTAATGTTATAAAGTAAAATATTATTATTATTGTATAATTTTTTTTTTTTAATTCCAGTAAAATGGTTACAGAGCCAATTCTACTATATAAAACAAAATATTATATTTGAAGCACTTATGGTGGTCTCAACATATCCTGCTATCGCTCGAATAAGGGTGAACGGACCCACCCTGCGGTGGCTTGGAGAAGCGCGTTATTGTAGCTTTTTAGGCGTTCCCATAGGCTCCAGGCTCTTTGGCGAAGTAGGGCAGCGAAGGTGTTCACCCGTCCAGCTGTGAACATTTCAGAGGCACTGCAGTACCTAGGCAGTCCGAATAATTGCCTGTATGAATTATAATACGTGACCCTTAATTTATTCCATGCTGCTTGCGTAATATTGTTCCATGGTTCCGCTATACACATGGACGTCAAATACAACGATGATATAAATATGATTTTTTTCACTTCGTCACTGCACTGAAAAAAGCGTCTTGCTGGCATAGAGGCCCTGACATTGATGGCTCTTCTCTGTATGTCCTGTTCATCTTTACAATAACCAGACAGTATGTGCTCTAGATACTTGACTTTTGCAGTTACCGTTAAACTATAGTTGTCCAGGAATACAGTTGGTGATGGATTATTGCCGTATTTTTTATTTTCATTTTTATAAATCATATAACACAAAGTATTTTACAAGTATAATACGTTGAACTACATTCCCAGTTGTTACAACAACTCAATTCGGAACATAAATAATATTAACATTTAGAAAATGACACATATTGAGAACAACAAAGAAACAAAGAAAGTTTAGCACCTTTATAACTAAATATAGCCCAACAATATTTACGCCTAAAACCTTTTCTTACACAAGGAGAATAAATATACAAAAAATCCACAATAGTCTCTTCTAGAGTCGTTTCTTATAATAAACTACTATCTGTATCTGGGGTTTTTACTGAATAATAGCAAATTCACATTAAATAATCAATTATAGTAGCCTGCATTTCCTGATTTTTTGGGTTAAGATATTTTCAGACTATGGCAGATTTAGTCAGCTATAATTTTTAAGTGAGCTTTTACATTACGTAAACAAAAACATAATGTATAGTAACATATTACAACAGAGATGAAGCACATTTAAGAGAAGGTAATATAGAAGTCCAGGCATCTACAGGGCTTATGATCTGTCAATGGCTGGTTTAAGTGGCCACTTTACACACTGTGCAACATTTACCATTCTGCCTATATTTGAACATCTATATTCTTTAACTTCACAAACATCAACAGATGAAAGAATTGAAGGAATATAGATGTTCAAATATAGGCAGAATGGTGAATGTTACACAGTGTGTAAAGTGGCCACTTAAACCAGCCATTGACAGATCATAAGCCCTGTAGATGCCTGGACTTCTATATTACCTTCTCTTAAATGTGCTTCATCTCTGTTGTAATATGTTAATATAAACAGCTCCCCAGGGAGTTGAATCCAGTTCTTGTCTACAAAAATTTGGACAAACTCAAAATATTGTTTATGTATAGTAGGTTCAGAATACATTTATCATTATGCAATAAAACATTCAAAATAAAGAATCTCACCCACAATAATAAAAATTATCTATTATTTCAAAAATATTAATGTTTTAACACACTAAGAATTTTGAATGTTGCACAATGTATTAAATTCAATGAAATATCATAAGCACATGATGACCTCGGTGAAGGTTTCGGGTTTGATTCCTGATGAGAACACAAAAAATAATTATGTGATTTTTCTAAAGCCTGGACGTTCTGTGCCGTAATTTACCACTGTAATTGGACTGTTATTATGAAAAAACATTACAAATACATATATATAAATGGAAATGTTTATTTTTTTTAAACACAACAAAAGTATTCCACGTTATCTTTTCAAAAATATTAATATACCTATATTAAGATCATAATTATTTGCTTTCTGTGCATTGGTACACAACAGCAGCGTTTGATCATTTTTATTAGTGGTAAGGTAAAATGATCGGTCTTACGCATAAGGTAAAAGTTTAGGGACTGAAATATTCTAGTTTAATAACCTTTTTAAATTCATATTTCACGTCAATTATGTTGGGAATCTAATAGAACCGTATTCATGGTAGACAAACGAGCTGACCGTTTGCCCACGAGGTAAACAAACTATTATTCATCAGTTATCATAAAACATTATTCTGCAATTTCAGGATTTGCTGACATGGAAATGTTCCAGATGACTTTTCACAGAATGTTTTCCTTAAGAATGTCATCCTGCATTTCCCAGAGCCCTTAATCCCGATGTTGTGCAGATGTAAGCGGTTTTACATGACGAGGCTCGAGATCTTATTATAAGACTTAATCCCTTTGCTTGTATACTGTGTTCATTAACATGTGATTAAATACATGTAATATTTAAAAAAATATTACACAAAAAAAGACCACAATACTAATATGCAATTTAAGGTCATTTATTTAATGTTTTTTTTTGTTTCAGCATTTGCTTAAACACAAAATAAGTTAAATACTTTTTCTTTTACGCCTAATATTAATAATAATTCAACAAAATATATAATTAATAAAATACTTTGTTCTTTAACCACTTGAGTTTATTTCAAAGTACTATTAGTTTGGACGGTACAGATCCTTCGATCTACAGGTGTTATTATAAATTTAACATAAATATATAGAAAAGAACAATACAGATGCAAGACCTTGAACTGATACATGACTTTGTGTACCTTGGCTGGCTTATCTCTAACAAAGGCAGTTGCAGACCTGAGATTGGTCGCAGGATTCAAATGGCTAAAGAAGCAATGAACCGTTTGGAGAAGATTTGGCAAGATTGAGGTATATCAACAAACACAAAAAAGCGGTTGATGGAAGCCCTGGTATTCTCCGTTTTCCTATATGGGGCTGAAACGTGGACAATGCGTGCCTACGAGAGGAAGAGGATCGATGCATTTGAGATGTGGTGTTGGAGAAGGCTGCTGTGAGTGCATTGGACAGCCAAAAAGACGAATGCATCGATACTGGAAGAGCTATATATTACAACTCGTCTATCAGTGGTGTGTTTGAGAAGGATACTGTCTTTCTTTGAACATATAGCTAGAAGTGAGCCAGAAATCTAGAAAAGGCAATAAGGTCTGGCCGAGTTGAAGGTAGGAAAAGCCGGGGTAGAATCACATATAGATGGACTGACCAAATAAAGGTGGCTACGGGGCTAAAATTTGATGAGCCAGTACGTTGGGCTGAGGGCAGACTGGAGTGGAACAGACTAATCAGAAGTGTTCATGGTGATCACGATCCTCAGCATTGAGGGACCAACTTGGAAGAAGATACAAAAATTAAAAATCTAGTTACTAACAAGGGTTGGAGGGGCTAATAAAGGAGGGGGGATTTATACAACCGGAATATTGTAATTAATGGTTAGGGATTTAAAATTTCAATATTATCAATTAATGTTTTTTCCGATTGTTTTTTTTTTGTATTTCTAGATTTTAAAATAAATTGTCAGATAAATATTTATTCATACTCTGCACGGAACAATGGAAGCGTTGATAAATCTTGGCGAAAAACTTTGAATTCTGACATAGTAACTAAAAAAACAACTAAACATATTCAACCCACGTATTAAACATACAATAACTAAGGGAAAAAAATATTTAATTCAAAATCGGTAATAGATATTTTTAATACAAGTGGCATATACCAGATCCCTTATATGCAACTTCTATTTTTTTTTATTTAAAAAATATAATCATACGAGTACATGTTTAAAGTTTTAAAAATTTAATTGTTATATTTTTACTAAAACTAAAATCCCACCAAGCCACTTTCTGTAGCTTGTTGGTGGAGATTATATTTATACTAACTTACAAAATATTATCAACATTTATAAAAACAATGAATAACAGATATAAATTAACAGCCGGAAAGATCAAAATATACATGCATATACAAATAATAATATATAAATTATTTTTTTAAATACAAGAAAAAATATGAAAAATTAAAATATTTACACATAAGCTACTATTCATAAATAAACTTTTGATAGAGTAGCCACTTACTTATTTTGCTCTTGTTACAATGTGAGTTAAATTTAAGAACTTTCGGCAATAAATTAAAAATGCGAGATACTAAATATTTGAGCGTTCTATTACCATACTTACTACATACTTTTGGTACTACCAAACCATCATTATACGTGAAGCGTGTATTATGGTTATATTTGAGAAGAAATTTTAATGTATTACTATTAAATTGTTCTAAAATGATGCAAAGCCTCAGTAATCCTCGAATAGGCAGAGTTTTAATTGTTTTGTACAGGAGATCATTATTACTTCTTTGTTCGTAAATCTCTGCTGGTACAATTCTCTTAACTATATAGTACTGTAGACCCTGGATCATTTTAATATTAGTTTTAGTCGAATGTCCCCATTATTTTTATTAAAAACGTATAACCAAAATATTGTAAGTAATGGTGAAGGATTTTTGAATAAAATATTATTAATTATTCAACGATGTTTTAAGTATGTCCAAATGACTGCAGACTGGCTAGGTAATTATTAATTTATGTTTTTTCGAATGTATTTATTTTTGTATTTCTAAATTTAAAAATAAATTATTAGATAAATACTTAACATATACTTAGCACATAACAGTGGTAGCGTTGATAAATATTGGAGAAAAACCTTAAATATTGACCTAGTAACTAACAAAAAAACTTTGTTCAACCCGCGTATCATACAAATAATGATTTGGGAAAAAAAATACGTAATTCAATATCAAAAATAGACATTTTTCATAGAAGTGGTATTTACAAGATCCAATGTGGAGATTGTAACCATAAGTACATCGAGCAAACTGCGCAAAATTCAAATATTTAAATGAAAGAACATCGTCGAACCCCTATATTCAATAAATTCGCCAATCATTTAATGGAATCGAACCATTATTTTGATTCATTTAAAATCAAACTTCTTTATTCTGCAACAAGTAAAGGCCAAATTCGAACGCCACGTGTCCTATGTGATACGTAATACGTCAAGGGTATCATCAAAGAAAAATAGTCCTTGGGAAATAGCGTTCAAAACACCAATTTCCAAATAGAGAATCTTCAAATAATATCTGTAATCTGCAAGCTTGTTTTAGTACGAAAAAACCGCAACTGGATTAAATATGTAAAATGTAGTGTACTTTTTTGTATGCAGAATAAAGCTGAGGTAATTGGCTAGTTTCATCGTTCACTGAGAACGTGCTGGGCGCTGGGCGCACTTTATAAATATTTTTTGTAGGAAGATATGAACGGTGGCGATGATTTATAATAAATAACAATTATTTTATTCATTTCCCATCATTATTTTTAAAAGAAAACTATAATAGTAACCTGTGCATAATTGGACGATTCGTCCCTGCAACATACCTACTATAGTTTTGAATTACACGCAAGTTTTCGTATCGGGACTAGTTGGCAAGTGAGGTATCTATGGCGTAAAGTACGGAGGTGGATTTCGCAATTCTTACAATTACTACATAATATATTACACCGGTAAGTCTCTATCTTTCATGTGACCAATATAAATGTAACGTGTGTCACTTTAAAAACAAATATGTAATTTTAATACAAACTATCATTTTACTTCATTTAAAAAAAATAAATTAACAAAAAATACATATTATTTATGTTGAAAGCATTTACTTTGTGATAAAAGATTTTAATCAATGTTAGTAAACATAAGCATATAATCACTTATCATTTTTTCTGTCAACCAGTTTCGGGACGTACCTGTCTCTTTGTCAGGACACTCACTACACCAACATGCAAATACTAAAATACACATAGTATTATCGAAGTATACATGATGGTAAGGGTAGAGGGAATTCAAGCCGAAGATCAAGAAGTATGTGTTTAATAACTTATGAATTAAATATATGTGCATTGTTATTTTATGATGCTCAAATTAGCACATACAATAATATGTTTATGTGTACCAGATTTCAAGATTCAAAATAAAATAATAATAAATAAATAATAAAGTGTATTTGACTATTTGCATAGCGGTGTAGTGAGTGTTCTGACGAAGAGATTGGTACGTTTCGAATCCGGTAGACATAAAAAGTCGGTAAGTGGTTATAAACTAATGTTTACTAACATTTTATTTTTGTTTGCACCACTACAGGCCAGGAGGCCCAATTACAGTAGTGAATTACAGCACAGAATACACAGGCTTGAAAAAAATCACATTATTTTTTTGTGTTCTTACCGGGAATCGAACCCGGAACCTACAGTTTGCGAGTCAAGCGTCTTGACCCCTACCCACGGAGGCCGTCGTACATATTTACTACAGCCTTTGCAGCTGTGAACTGGTAGGTGAGAAAATTAATAAATCATTTTATTCCGCAAATAAGTAAGATAAATGTAGAACAAAGAAATGCTTATATAAAGGGGGGACGCAGACAGTTCGTGGAAGCAATTCGGTAAGAGCTTAGAGAATAGGGTTTTCAATCAACCGATCCGCCGGTCTTGAAATAATAATGTGCTGTTCCTTGATCGGCACAGCATAAACTATGGCTTGCATGCACCAATGTCTCCATTGTGTCGCATTGTAAACTCAAGACAAGATCTGGATTTGTTTGTTTGTTAATCTTTCTAGATTCAGACAATCACTTAGATAGACTAGATCTTGTCTTGAGGTAGTAATTAATATATTTTTTTTGTCCTAGCTTTAATTTTCTTTTGTTGTACTTTCTTCAAATTGCACCTGTATGTATTATAAGGAAATGTGTTTGCCATTGTTGAATGGGCTGAATGAGTCGGTAAATAAATAAATTACTTCGATTTACCGGTTGACATACTACCAGAATTTAAAAAAAAGCCATTTTTAAAAATCATATTTGCAGCACAAACTTTGTGGTTATTAATTACAAAATTTGAATAAATATAAAAGCTTCTTATTTTAAATCACTTCATATTGATTATATTACCTATCGGTTTCGAATCCACACATGGTTTTTTGTCAAGGTACGATTCAGTAATAATTATTATCCAATTTTATAATTTTAACAGTGTTTACTTAATACTAAATGTAATCAAATATGAAGGTCATAAGTCATTATGTTAAGTAGTATTTTGTGTTTGTGGAAGTGTGTGGTTTTTAGTCCATAATCGATGACACACACGATAGATGACCGAAGAAAGTAATGTCATAGTTTTCTGTAAAATCCAATATCACATTTAATGCAAGTCTATCAGTATTGGACATGTAATCAAAATTATTGTTCTGCAGTACATTCATATCGTCTCTACCGTGAAGAAATGAACTACAAAGGAACGTCGCCTATAAAAAAACCTCAGGGCGTGGCAACGCCAGTCATTTAGCCCGACATGTCCAGTTCAGTCAGTCAGTCCATCTCGACGACGTCACACAGTTCCAGCATGCAGTTCAAGTTCAGTCTCTTCAACCCATCATCGCCGCTACGCTCGTGCTACACAACCAAGCGCTGTATCTTATTTGCCATGTAATAAATGCGCATTAAACAGCAACATCGTGTCTTCTGTCAATCCCTAACTGGGGTAAGAACTCTAATTCTCGCAACAACTAATATTCCTACAGGAGTATAAAGCATTGAAGAAAACTATGAAAAAAAACAGTTTTCAGATTTTTTGGCATTCAAATAAACCAATGAGGCTATCCGAAACCGTTAATTAAACATGATTTCTTGGACATCTTAACAACACAAATATTTCATTGCACGGCAAAACTCTAAAGTTTGTAAAAAAACAGTTGAAAATTTATGCGTTTTAAATACACATTTAGGTCTGCATTGTACACAAATAATTTTGTCAATAATTTTATTTATTTTTTATTTATTTATTATTTACATACAATACACTTTTGTTATTTTAAAACATTAAAAAATATTTTTTTTTTTACAGGACTCACCAAGCCAATGAATATGGCTTGTCGGTAAAGATCCTTTACAATTAATCATATGATAGTCCTACATGGTTTTATAATAATAATTACTAATAACTTAAATATAGGGAGCGAAAAAAAGTACATGTAATTTATGCTTTCAAAAAAATATTTAGAAGATGTAAAAAAAAAGCAAAAAATAAATGAATGATAACGCAATTTTAAGATAAAAAATAAATAAATACGGAACCGGAGTACTAAAATTTTTAACAGAAGTGTGTACATATTTAATAGGCACAAAGCATTTTATTAAAAACATTATTTATTAACATATCCATATCTATATCTATATCTTTATCTATATATCATCCTCATCCATATCCATATCCATACATATATATACCCTTACATGCACACATACATATCCATACATACATATATACACATACATAAACATTCATACATACATACATATGAACATACATATACACACATAAACATCCATGAGAATATTACTTAGTTATAAATTCTATTTTATATATATCTATATTTACAAATATTCAATTTTTTTAATATACAAACTCCTGATCGAATAGCCAGTCTATTATTTTGCCCTTGTCACTTTTGGTAGTGCCATTTCTCAGATTGTATGGTAACAAATTGAACATAACTTGAACCACATATTTTAAAGTTCTTGTCCCATATTTGTTGCTTGTCTTTGGAATCACTAAACCTTCATTTTGTGTGAATCTCGTGTTATAACCATGTTCCAATAAATTTTTGAATTTATCACTTTTTCTTTGTTCCAAAATGATACAGCTTAATTAATGCTCATTTGAAAACATCCAGATACTACGCAGAAAAACCCGGCGAAAATCGTGAATGCAAGGCGAGAAAGCTGGGATTTAAAAAAAGACAATTCTGTATCGTAGTGGTATTGTAAAAAATCGAAGTCGTTTTTTGGCTTATTCATTCAATCATCATTATCTTCATATTCATCATACTCGTTGTGGTGCATAGGGCACTGAACTAATACACCAAACGTTCGATAGTCTGTAAGATGATCGGTCTTACGCTTCTAGATTCAACTATCATCAAGTATCACCTCTCAAAGAAATATTTCACGTCGAGTTTCCCAGAAATCGAACCCGGGATGAACGCGCCAACCACTACTTTACGAAGCGGATGTGTCTCCACTCGATTTCTTGTTTCAGATGTTTGACCTGAGAGTAGCCGTCAAGTCGAAATCACTCGTCTAGGGTTCTTGTTTTATTTTAGACAGAACTATATTCGTCATCCGCCCGGGCACAAAATATAAAATCGTGGGTGCCGAAATATGTTTTACTAAACGGTTATCTAAATTGAGTACTTAAGGTGGGTGAAGGAAGTAATAATGATTATTCTGAAATTGTCCAAATAAACGGTTTTTCCGGTTGAGATTCGAATGTATAAATTGACAGCCCTGATACTGACGCGTATAAATACACATGTATAAATAGTTTGTTCAGAATACTTACGGGGAAGACACATCCATTCTCGGCAGCAATGACCAGGAACATCTATCAGTTGGGGGCCGCTACACACGTTCATGGGAGTGATCTTTTCACGGGGACATCGGCTTGCGCATGCGTAGGTACCATTCTACAAACAAAAGGAAAATACACAAGGTTAATTACATATTTATATCTCTCAACAGAGATAGAGAAAAAAAAGAAAATGTAAGTCTGAGCATTTACAGGGCTTATGACCTGTTATTGATATATATACATTTAAAAAAAAAAAAATTTCGAATACAAACAGATGTACAGGTTGCATTTTTTTATTTGTTTAAATTTAATGTTGTGCACACAGTGCTATGTTAATATAAATCTAGACAATATTACGAACAAAAAATAAACCTAACACAGCACCAATTACGTACACAACACAATATATGAAACAACTATCTAACAGTACAACAAGATGTAAGAAAAATTTGTGCTTTGTGTGAATTTACTAGCGATTGTGTTTTTATTGTTGTGAGTATGAAATCTAGTGCGTGGAGTGAGGTGTATGGAGTGATGTGTATAAGATGTGGTGTTTATGTAGTGTGTATTCTGGTAGTACCTAGTTTAGGATTAATTGTTTCTGTTTATTTTCAAAGAGGCTAAATGATACTAATATTACAGTATTTTTAAACTTTGAAGTAGGGCACACATAAGCAAATTCCCTTATGTGCTCCAATAATAACAATAATAATATTAGTAATACTAAACATTAAAATCTATAAGACTCAGCTTCCGTTTGTAGCAGAGAGCTGAGTCGTTAAAGATGTCTAAATCGTACATCTTCTCAATTTTAGAAAAGTTACTAACTGCTCTTCCTAAGAGCGAATTTTGAGCTGCTCTGGTGTTGCATTTGTTGTAGCTCAGTAATACAGTATATCGAGTGCGACGAATAGGAGTATTAAAGTTTATTTCAGACAGCAAATCGGCACAATCAATCCGATTATTTGGCAAATTATAAATAAATAATTGATCCGCAATCATACGCCGTTTATGAAGACAAGGTAACTTTAAATTACTGACATTAGGGAATTTACATTGGATGTACTTATGAAATTTATTTTGTACTTTGTCTATTAAATTTATATAAATGTTGTATTGGGGAATACTTATAAATACAGGTTTTTAGGGCCATACCACGAAACTTCAAAGAAATATTTCTCATGGTGAGCTTTAAAAAAAATCCTCATTAAGTTTTTCCAAAAAGTTTTTTTTCAAATAAATAAAAAATTATGATCTCAAAATATGATCTCAGAAAACCTTATCCCTCCCCGACAAAAAAATTGCGATGAAAACATATTTGAACAACGAAACGATACGCACCTGACGAGGGCAAGGGAAGCGGCTGGGTAGGAGAGGAGTAGGGTTTTTTAGAGGGACTGCTAGTCCAAGAAATTAAAGATTTCTTTCATTTTGAGATCATAAAAAAAATATCATTTTGGAAAAAAAAAATATTTTTCTTAGCTCACTTTGGAACTAAAGTAAAGCAACCGTGTATAAGTTGTAGGGCCTGCCATCCAATAATATGTTTTCACTTAATGATACTGAAATAAACCGACGTCGAAACGGTTAAAACTATATAAAAAATAAATATACTTTATTAAAATAAAAAAAATATTTACAAAACAAGGAAGAAAACTAATGACGAGTGGTGAAGGATGAATGAAGGAAAGTAGGAGTGGAAAATTGCATTTGACAAAGAGCTAAAATAGAGACAAAACGTCTATTCTCTGTTATTCTGAGCCTATTAGTTCTCTTCTGTACCTACGAGTATTATATAATGGAGTGTTAAATATAAATTTTCGTTAAATGCTTCACATATACGAGGGATGGTAGAATGTTTCCAATGATTTGTTTTAATGTTTTGTAAAACAGTTTACACCATTCTGCCAATGTTTGAGCATCTATATTTCTTTAGATCATCAAAACAAGCCAATAACTGAATGTTTGAATGATAAATGGTACAGTTTGCATCACATTTTATAAACTAACTTAATAAAGCATAAATAATAATGATAATAATAATATCATAGTTGATGTTTAAATATGCAGTGCTTGTCCAAAATAGAGGAAAACTCTTGTGCTTGGAAAAGGACATGATAAATAAAATTTTGTTATAAAAATTAAATCAAAATACGTAACCTAACTAACAATAAAAAAATTGTTAAGAAACGTTGTACGTATTCAAATTTTAAATTTTCACTCAATTGTATTTTAGAACAAAAAATGATTTGTTGGGTTTTAATTTGTATACGACTTGTACTTTTTAAAAGTCTAGTAAAAGGTTATTGAAATATTTTACTACTAAGTAAACAGGCCGAGATAGATTCAAACAAAATATACATATATACGTGGATATTGATAAACAAAAATTAAATTTAATATTTCTCAAGCCTGGGTGCTACTATGTGCTGCAATTCACAACTGTAATTGAGCCTCCTGGCCTCTTGTGGTGCAAAAAAAAACAGTTATTATTTAGTTATTTAACATGCAGTAGTTTATTTATTTATTTACACATTTTATAAAAAATACAATTTTACGTTCACTTTGCCCAGCTAACTAGGGTACATACCCTGTTCCAAGCTAGGGAATACATTCTAATAGATGATAATAGTCAACAAATTAATAGAGAGCACAGATTGATTCAATATAAATTACTCGTATACACATTTCGACACATATATACACATATATACACGTGTACATACATACACACGAACATACACCCATGCGCATACACATACATACATTCATAAAACATAGACAATTGGTTTATAATGCAAAACTTCATGATTTCCCTCTGTATATATATTTTTTTAAATTATTTTAAATTTTCATATTTGATTTTCGATATCCAGTAAGAATCTCCAATCCGTGGCATGCATCAATTTTTCTGACTCCCTACGACCAATGTCATGAAAGAGCAAGGTCAACACTTTCCGCAACTTGACAACACTCACGTCTTTCCACGATTCTGGCAAAAGGTTATGGACCTTTTTGCCTACGTAATAGTGTTGTCTCGATGCCAGAACAGTGTTGACCCCTTAGTATCATATCCTTTTTAGAGTATCTTGTATTATGGTTGTGGTTGGCGCTTGGACAAATGTCTCCTATTTATGTGTGTAACCACTACCGTTCTCAATATATACTGTTGAACAGTATTCTGAATTCTTTGAAGAGCAAGTCACTTGGATAACGAAATGTTTTTTTTTTTAATGACTCGGATTCAAGATTTCTGTGCAATTGCTACTGGTTCAAGTGCGGTTTTTGTGCAAGCTCTCCAACCAATTAGACCGTAAGTCAACACAGAATTTGCCAGTGCATGGTATAGGTGTTCCAAGTCCGGAACTTTAAGTATATTTCTAAGTGGGATGAAAAAATGCATCAAGCGCTTAATTTTTGCAGTTATAGGTTCAATTTGTTCATTCCACCTCAAATACTGGTCTATATTTATTCCAAGATATTTTATACTTTGAACACTACTCAGTTTTTTGCAATTGCAATTTACCATTACTAAACAATTGCGTAGTTGAAGTTCGTGAATTTCATTAGGGTGTCATTAGTTAATTCTTACATTTTATTTGTGCGTTTATTTGATATTACGTGTCCCGGGTTTTTTATTTAATCTTTTTGATTCATCATTTATCTTGGTTTAAATATTTACTCTTTGAAACACTGTTATCCAAGAAGCCCATCTATTTATGAATAGAATGAAGAATATCTTTATGTTATACGACACTCGAGTAATTTTCATTTTATAGATAAATTAAATGAAATTTCCAGAAATTTGATGTAAAGATCTTCGTGTTTTGAGAAAACCAATACTATTTTTCCTTTTACCTTGGCGAAGCACGTATAAATAAAATATTATGGGACTACCTTTACAGAGAAAAACAGATTTCACCCGCCAATACACCAGTTGTATGGGACATTTAAAGCAATTTTCTGTAAAAGGACTCTTACGACATTTCTCCCCCAGCCCTTTAAACATTATTCCGCCCTTCGAGCACTGCTAAGGATTGATGGAACTGCTAAGGGTATTTACTTTTATCTGTTTCTCTATAACCTGAACGGAACTTTTATCAAAACTAAAATTTGAAAAGACAGAAAAACGAAAAACTAGCGAAAATGTGGTACATTTTTTAATTAAAAATAACTTTGTATTGTCGCAATATTGTGAGTATGCTTTGGAAGCCCATTAATAAAGGATTACAAGCTCACCTCCATTCCTGGGCTACAGTGGCTTTAAATCGGGTATGAGTAGCCGGCGCAGGCTGCTTAATCAGAATTTCTAAAGCATAAAATATTCTGACGAGGTAAATTCATTTTCTTTCTTTGCTGTTTTATAAAATTAACTTAACTAAAAGAGTATATATTTTCTTCACTAAGCATAATGAATTTTATTGTTTGTTACTTTTAATTTTATTGTTTGTTAAATGAATTTCATTGTTTTTTTTTTATTTCATTGAAAAACCCTTACGGGTTACATAAAGGTACATTTAACAAAATAGTTTGACTTTTCAAATTCACATTCTACTGTTAATGATAATACTTTTAACATCTTTTGTAAAGCTTGTCTGAGTCTACTGTTTAGTTTTATTTGGTAGTATAATTTCACTCCATAGTTTATTAGTCTCAACTGTCCTTGTCTCGTTTTAAAAGTGGTGGTATATGATATTTTTCTGATATGCTCGTATTGTGTCCATGTTCACTTTTTTTTAATGTTTTAGTTCTTCGTCTACAATAACATCGGTGGCTTATTTATGAATAAATTTTAAAGATTCTAGTTTAAAGAGTTCAGTTACATTTAATTGATAATATAGTTTAAAAAGTTATTTAGTTGCCGTTAGATAGGGTAGGTCATGTACTAACTTTAATATTTTATTTTGCTGTATTTGTAGTCTGATTATGTCATTTTGATTTCCTGTTCCCCATAGTACTTGCGTATAACATATTTTAGTTTTTACAAAGGCTTCGGATATGATTTTTTTTTGTTTTTGGAACAAAGTTTTTGATTTAAAAAAAAAGACTCTTTGCGAAAAAGACTAATTTGCTCATTAAATTGCTAATATGTATTGTCCATGTCAATTGTCTGTCTATTGTTAGTCTTAAGTATTTAGCATGTTCAATTTCAGTCAGTCGTTCATTATTTATGTAAGCATCAGTTTGTTACTTTTAATTTGATAAATACTCAATGTTTTTATTGCAATTACTTCATTCATGTTCGCCTACCATGCAAGAGGTCTCGGGTTTGATTTCCGGCATATTTGGCATAAAATATGTATTCAAAAAGGCATTTTTACTTTGGAATATTTAATAGTCCCTGGACTAGCACCTGAAGGGATTGATCATCTTACCTTCATGTAAAAAAAAATATCAAGATACGCTGCGATTATTATACTAATACATTGCCCCATGCACTATTATGTGAGGAAAGGGAATGATTTATTAAATGAATTTATAATTCACTGTTTAATTTTGTTCATTTTCAATGTAATACAGGATGACAATTGATTGTAAAATAAAAGAAACTTTTCAAATAGAACTTTAACTTTATCAATTTATATATTAGAAAAATTAAATGAATTAATAATTCACTGTTTAATTTTGTTCATTTTCAATGTAATACAGGATGACAATTGATTGTAAAATAAAAGAAACTTTTCAAATAGAACTTTAACTTTATCAATTTATATATTAGAAAAATTACATATAGTAAGCCAAATTACAAACAAATATTCTTCTTAAACACTTAAGATAATTCAAGCAAAGGAGTGCGGTATAGCGGAATACTTGAAAGGATCTATCGGTTCTATCCTTAGAACAGGCATTGCCTGTTTATGAACCGATATGTTGCGGCAAAAATAATATCATCATTTAGGGTCGTATTTGCAAAAGTGTACACGGATATAGTAAGTATGAATGTAATCTATAAGTATGTTTATAATAAAATAAGTATACATGTAATATAATAAATATGTACATAATATATAAGTGTGTTTATAACATGTAGGTACAAATTAAGTTTTAATTGTCAACAAATTTTCTGACTCTGCTTCCTATGTCCATCAACCATTTGCCATTTTCATATTTTTCAATTATCTATAATTTGGCATAAAAAATGCACACATTTTGAACGTTTAATTTCCCATACATTTGAACGAGCCGTGTCAAAAAGTACCTAACTCTGATATCTCGACTTCAAACGACAGTATCAGATTCCACTTTTAAGGTATGGAATTTGCGCTTTGCTATCGGGTCTGGCAAGCTCTATCTGAGGAAATTTCATATTTTTTAACAACCTGATTTTACACGAATTCATTTCGTAAATTTTGTAATTTTTGTGCTGTAAATTTTGTAAATCTAGTTTCTTGAGACAACGCTTTAATAAAGGAAATATTTTGCACTCAACAAGTTAACCGGGAACTAAACGTTGATAATCAACTATAAAATTATATCAACAATGTTTGAGTATTTCAAAATGCTTGCAGTCTGGCTAAATTTCCTCCTAAGGGAGTTATTCACATTTAAATTTATTTCAACAGAGAGGGAAAACATTTTTGAGAAGGAATATGGAAGTCTAGGCATTTACAAGGCTTGTGACCTGTCATTGGCTGGTTTAAGCGGCCACTTTACACACTGTGTAACATTCACCATTCTGTCCATGTTCGAACATCCACATTTCCTCAACTCTTCCATCTGTTGACTTTTGTGAAGTAAAAGAGCTGAAACCTTTATCACGTGGGTGAGATTCATCCTGCTAAACCAAATCACCTACTAGGCAACGCTTGAAAACCATTTTCCAATTTTTGTGCTTCTTATTTTACCAGGTAGTTAATTCAACAATGTTTGAGTATGTCCGAATTCACAAATTCCTAAAAATTCACAAAAATCAACAGATGGAAGAGTTGAAGAAATGTGGATGTTTGAACATGGGCAGAATGGTAAATGTTTCAAAGTGTGTAAAGTGGCCACTTAAACCAGCCAATGACAGGTCATAAGCCCTGTAAATGTCTAGACTTCCATATTCCCTTCTCGAAAATGTTTTCCCTCTCTGTTGAAATAAATTTAAATAAATTATAAACATTGATTAATATTTAAACATTTTCTCTTCCATGAAATGATGTGTAACAAAAAATATAAAACACTTACAACGTACACTTTATCGTGACTGACTGCGGCACGGTACAAATTAATTGATGACTTTATATAATAAATATTAAGTTTTTTTCTACTCTGCATTTTATTTAAATGGTCAAATCGTCACCATCGCTCCGCTCAGCTCCGATTCCGAAGATCGTTGAGCGCTCCGACCTGCAGTCGTAACTCGTGACTACCCACGTCCAAAGCCTGACCGAAGGTTCCTCCTGCCTGCAGATCGCTGTGTGAGCCAGGCCCTACACGGGGTTATCTCACGGACTAGGCAACGAGGTTCTGCGCTGCAGGCCTCCGAGCTGAAGCAGCGTACGGACGATCAACCTTCAATAGGGACGGCGGCGTCTGCGCAGCGGCCCCGGACCGCAACCCCTCTCCCGACGACGCTGGTACCTCCCCCCCTTCCTCCCCGGGGGGAGAACGCCGCGCGGATTGAGACCGTAGCCAGGTGCACGGTCCCTGTATTCATCTCACGACGAATCTCGGGGTCCTGCCGCTGCTAGTGTTGCGCTGTCTCGGTTCCGAATTTACAACCCGGAACTAGCAGCTGGAGCAGTAGTCGGATCGGCGAATTCTTCGTTAGCCTAGTGGCCGCCCGCGACCCTTTTGGTACGGGCGTGCGCGCGTGTCGGCAACAGTATTGTACAACAGTGAAGACACGTATTGGATTTAACTCCGGAGTTTTATTTCATTGGTTTAAATAATAACTTAACGCACCGTATATTCATTTATTTTCTTCTGTTTGGTTTGCCACGAGTTATTTTTATTATTAGATTTTCATACCGTCAGATAATTCAAATTAAAATACGATACAAAATACTTTTCAAATTTCGGTTCGATCTGTCGATCGCTGCGCTGCTTTCTTTGCAAATACTTGGTTTAGGTATTTTGAATTATTAGAACTTCTAGGGTTTACTTAAACACTGGATATGGTGTTTTCAAGGACCAAAACATCTAGTTATTTTACTCAAACTCAAGAATTTTAAAGCACATCATCTTTAAATAAATATATGTAGGTGGTAGTTGTGGAACAAAAGAATTCATAACTTGCACATTTTAAAGCTTAATACGGGTTTGAACTTCTGTTATTTTAAAACTTATGATACTCATGAAAGTTTCTTTTCTATTTTTAATTTCTACGGATAATCACGTTTGTGAACAAAGTAAAAAATAAGAAATTACGAATGTTTAAACTTGTGAAGAATAGTTAATGTTAACACAGTTTTTATAAGTCTTGTTGAAAAACATTACGAATAATTTTCATAATTAAATATAAAAACCCTAAGGCTGAGTTAGTTTTTCCCATTTACGACGATAAAGACAATATTTTTCAATGTGTATAAAGAACAAATAATGTCAACGTTTTATTCTCATTTAGAAACACGTTGTACTGCAGAAATTGGTTTTATTTTTTAAATATCAGCACAGCTTTAAACATTGCTAGAATCTGTATAAGAGAAAAAATTTCGGTCTGGTAAGCCGTCCAGTGAATGAATACCCCCCAGTAAATGAACAAAACGCATATTTTCTTCTAAAATAAGAACACGGTACATTTCTACCGAACCGTGTATTTTTTTCTACTTGTCAACATTATTTTGTTGGGTAATTCTCTGTATATGCCATCGACCAGTTATAGTATGGCCGGGTTGTGAAAATCACATGTTGTAGTTTGTTCAGAAAAATTGTATGTCAAATAAGAATAATGTATTTTTGTCGATAACTGTGGCTACTTTTATGACTAAAATTATCAAATGAATTATTATTTTTGAAGAACTTTGATTTAGATTCATTTTACTCAGATTTTGGCCATTATTTATTAAATTACTACTGTTCCTTTACTGGCCCAAGAAAATGTCTTAATCCAATCAATAATTGGGTGTTCATTCACTTGTACCTCCGTATTTTTTTTTAAATCTAGTACATGAACTAAGTTTAATAGAAATTAGTAACATGAAATTAACCGTTTGATTTTTGGTTTTTCTATTCCAGTGAATGGTCTTAATTTTTTTAAATTGTTATTTTGTATTTTGCATTTATATAAAGACTGTATGATTTCCTTGAAAAATAAATAAACTAGTAATAACTACCCACGTTCAATGGCATTAATGCAGCCGATTTTAATCTAGACGAGTACCTTACTGCGGATCCGACTTTTCGATCCTTCAACTTTAAATGCCGTTGAAGCTACTGCTCTTTCTAAGAAAAAAACTAGATGCTCCTTATTTTTTTAAGTATCCTAAAATAGCATTTGGTAAACAGAAAACTGTTTAGACAAAAAACGTATGCTTTTAGGCTTGACGGGTAAGAAATACCAAGAATATTTGGAAAAAAAGGCTAAAAAAAGAAAAGAAGATAAGACTACGACTAAAAAGAAAAAGAATGGCTAGAAAATACAATAAAAAAATCGAAGAAAAATACAAAAAACAAAATAATATGAGATTAAGAAGAGAAAAAATAAAAAGTAAGAAAAGGTGATGCAAAGAATAAAAATTAAGACGTGAAAATACAAACACTAAAATAAATATAGAGTAAAACTAAAATAAAAAACAGCATACTAAGCAATGAAAAGTTTCCGAAATAAATGTCCAAAAAACGCAACGAACGAAAGAGTACGAGGTGACTTCTTTAGTCAACTTATTTAGAAAGTATGTTATTATCCTATTTGAAAGTGAGATGAAAATTTGATATTTTGAGTGCTTATGGCAAAAAATTACAAAATATTTTTTTTAGAAAAAAAATCAGTGTCGGAGAACGTTATCAGTTTTGTAACACCCTAAATCCCAGACGTTTCTAAAGTTAATTATGCCGGTGGCCAACATGTGCTAGGTGATCTTAATTGCTCCAGGCGTGCATTAATTTCTTTTGACGACGTTTATTTTAAGGATATTAAATAAAGCATTGTGCGTGAATTGAAGTCATCCCTATCTGAAAGTACCATTATGATTTTCTGCTTTATCTTAATTCCATGGGAATATTTTAAGTACACCTAGGTAGCTTTCGAATATTTAACGTACAAAGCTACATAAATTCGTTAGTTGTACCCTTATTTTTATCGTTACGTCTTTTTTATGTGATCTGAAAAATGCCATTATAATTTTATGCTTAGGGTTAGCTATGTAAATGTATTTATTGATTAACTAATTTTTTAATAAATTATGCCAAAAATTAATGTTTCTAATTGAACTATTTGGCCATTTTGGCATAATTATTCAGTTTTTTATTCTTATTGTAGTAGGAACTACAGTTTTGTTTATTATTATTTTTTTTTTTGCCTATAAGTTTAAAACAAATAACGATATTATTATATTATATTAAAAATTAATTACGAACAATATTCAAGTTTCTAAATTATTTAATAAAATAATTGAACTGATTATTAACTGGATTTTATTATGTTTATTCATTAAAAATAGTGTTCATTCACTGGTGATTTGGACAATTTCTGATATATTGATTAATCAATAAAAATCTAGACAGAATGCCTCAAAATATTGAAAACGTTTTCTTTTTCAATAACTGTGCATAACATAAACATATCTTAGAGTATACCTTAGTCATTTTATCATACCGAAAATATTTTTAAAAGTAGAAATAATCCCTAATCGTTTATTCACTAGACGGTTTACCCTATCTTTTTTAAAAATCGATTTGGTAGAAAACAATTGAGAAATTTTAATTCAATGTTTTTGTCGTCAGTAGCAACCAGAAATTTAATATTTTCTGTCAATTCATTTCCTATTCATAGGCCGACACAACGGCGCAAGTACTGCGTTCATATCTGTAAATAGAAGCGCAAGGGAGTCCGTTTGAAGCAAGGATATTGTTACTAGTGATGTGCATAATCAGTTGATGTCAATAATCAAAAAAATCATTAACTGTCATAACAAACCAATTTATTAGTTTTAGCGGAGTATGGAAAAATAAATAAGACAATTAATCAAACAATTTGTAAGTTTATATTTTGTTTGTCTGTGCTCTATATTAATTTGTTAAGTATTATAATATATTAAAATGTAATTGCCTAGCTTGGAACGGGGTATGTACCCTTGTTAGCTGGGCAAAGTGAATATGGAATTGTATTTTGATAAAGAGTGTGAATAAATAAATAAAATAAAATAAATAAATAAATTATGAAATCCTAAATAATCCAAAAGATTTACAGAAAATCATCTGATTCTTCCCTTGACTGGAGTTGGTTAGATATTTAGAAATTTTTAGTGCAGCCCATTTTCGTATTTACCATCTTTTTTTTCAAATTTATTTGTTTTCATTATTAGGTGTGGTATTTAGTAGACTTTACTGTAAAACTTAACTGGTACTAGTAAATTGTATTTAGTAAACTGCCTGCAGTTAGACTACATGCTGGAACTGAGTGACTGCGATGAGCTGAGACATTTAGAGCTGACTGGACGTTACTGTGGTTTCTTTATATGCCACGTTTCTTTGTTATTTATATCTCTATGGCGTGAATGAACTGCAGGACGTTTATCTTACGTAGACTAACATTGTTAGTGCAATACCGTTAGTCTTGCAGAATATAATGTATTTAATTCAATATAAAATTTAAAATTATTGCACGTATTTGTGTTATCAACCCCACATTTTTACTAGTAATTGGGTTTCGACATCGTCAGACTGGTGGGAGACTAAACAAATTCTTATGTGTTATACAAGTAAATGCAGGAGTTGTCAATCATGATTTAATATAATTGTGAAAACAATTTAACCCGGCCACTTGTGAAAATTATAAATTAAGTGAAAGAAACTGAAAACAGTATTTTCAATATTATTATTTTATTTATAAATCATAAAACACAAAGTATTTTACAAGTATAATACGTTGAATTACATTCTCAGGAGTTACAACAACTCAATTCGGGGCATAAATAATATTAACATTTAGAAAATAACACATATTGAGAACAACAAAGAATCAAACCTTTTATAACTGAATATAGCACAACAATATATAAGCCTAAAAACTTTATTTTAATTAAATTGCAGCTCCACCAAGAAACGTCGGTAAAAAAACTCAATCTTTTAACACTTTACGCCAAACGATTCAAATTAGTCGGTTATGAAAAAAATCGAATGATTCGATTATTAAAAGCAGTATTATGCCCATTACTATTTATTAGGTTTTGCTAATCCATTTCGCTATTCTAATTTCCACACCGCAAACCGCTTCATACGCCACTATTCCAACTCTCGAACTGTAAAATCAACACTAGAACTGTTACCCCTAAACTCACAGTCCCATTAGATATATCTTAATGTTTTATGGTGCATCGGAAAGAAAATCTATGGTGTCATAACAATTACTATCCTCAAATGTATAGTTCATTAATAAACCTTGCTTTATGCATGCGTAACAATATGTTTTCATGTAAATAATTATAGTATACCTACTAACACAAAATATATATGTATGTTTATTTGGTTAACCGAAAGGCACTAATACGTTTACAAATGGTTATTAAACACTCGAACGCACCAAAAATATTATATTGATTACATAATCATAGATGAAGTCACCATGATATTGTAAATTGTTTTATAGATTTTATTTATTTGCATGTTAAACAGCGAACTATGAATATTGATAACGGAAAAAATATTTTGAGCATATCAAAATATTTTTAGGCATTTTTTATCCCCCGGGGAGTTTATTATGATCAGAAGATATTTCAAGAAATATTGAAGAAAGCACAACGGAATTCTAGGCTTTCACAGGGCGCACGATCAGTAATTGGCTGGTTTTAGCGATTGCTTTACAACCGGTGTAACATTCACTATTCTGCCTTTATATACACGGTGTTTCGGGACCCGACCGCGAAACTTCAGACGAACATTCCTCACGAAACCTTTTTTTTAAAATGTTTTTTTTGTATTTTAAAAATTGATCAAATCTTTAATTTTTCAGACAAACGTTTCTGTTGTAAATCCCCCCCCTCCCCTAAAGAAAGAGATTATAAACGTATTAGACCGGACTATTATCGGACGCGGACAATGGAAGAGGCTGGATAGGGGAGGGGTAGTGGTGTGTGGAAGGGACGCTAGTCCGCGAAATTCAGGATTTACTACATTTTCAAATTATAAATAAAAATAAAGTTAAGATTTATCAGTTTTTTTTACGTTTACCATGAGGAACGTTCCTCAGAAGTTTCGCGGTCTGGCTATGAAACATCATGTTTATAATTAAAAATCACAAAATGAATCCTTCATATCAAATCTCAAGAAATCTAGAAATCTAGAAATGTCTCTACTTTTGAAATAAAATGCTTATTATAAAATAACTTTATCATAATCATTTTATTTAATAATATAACTTTGATTTTAACCACTTGTATTTTATTTTTTCTACCGACCGGTTTCAAAGCTATACAAGCTTCTTTATCAAGGTATACTTAACTAATGAATTCTATCCGTTTTTATTTTATCAATATTACGCTGCGTATGGAACTAATTAATAAAGTATTCTTGTCTTGTAAGGGTGGGAAGCGTAATGTGAGATGGGTACGATCTTTAAAACTAGACAGGAGTAGACTAAAAAAAATATTGTTTGGTTTTTATTATTTTCTCATTAATTTATCAATTTCTGAGATTTCCAAGTTGTCTTATTTTAATATTTTATTTTAACACGAAGAACTTTTAATCCTTAATGCCAATTGGCAATATTGTCTTAATGGCCTTATTGCTATTTGGCGATAAGTCCTTCAATGTATTATATGTACATAAAATAAAATAAAATAAATAAATAAATAAATAATTTAATCGCAGTGGTAACTGCAATACGTTGTATCTCGAAAAATCTGATTTTATTATCAATATTTTGAGTTTATCCAAATTATTAAAGACAATAACTGGATTCAAGCACCTTGGAGGCAATCAATATAAATATATTACAACAGAGACGAAGAGCATTTTTCAGAAGGAATATAGAAGTCTAGGCATCTACAGGACTTATGACCATTTACTGGTTTGAGTGGCCACTTTGCACACTGTGTAACATTCACCATTCTGCCCATGTTCGAACTTCTATTTAACCAGCCAATGATTGGTCACAAGCTCTGTAAATGCCTAGACTTCTTTTTTCCCTTCCATTAAATGTTCTTCACCTCTGTTGTAATATTATATTAATCACATTTAAATGTTTGTATCTCACCATTCTCTCTTGTGAACTACAGTGATAGGACACCCGCCACATACCCGAAAAACGTTTTGAAGACCGAGGGTCCACCTGTCGGTTTCGCTCATACATTAAAAATATTTCATTTTTTCTGTAAGACAGTTATTTTTAAAAATTTCAATTTTAACAAATTATTTTTTTAAAATTAATTTAGCTCCACTGCTTTCATTGATTCTTTCACTGTGAGGTTTGCACATTGTATAGAAAGCTTGTGTCGGATATTGTTTGATAAGTCGCCTTGTGAATTACAATGAAAACAACAAAAAAAATGTAAATTCAGACCAAAATTAATCGTGGTACATATTTAATTTATAAATGCAGCCGAAAATTTTGGGGCAAGCCGTGAGTTTTGACTTCTCGTAACAAATTTGATATAATATAATTTGACACACAACCGAGTTACCGAGATGACACGTTAAATTTATTTTAGTTCAGTGTATAAATATTTGGACATACTTAAAATATCGATGAATAATTCATCTTGGATAGATTTTGACGCGGATGTAAATAAACTATCGTTCGAAGAGAACGGGCATGATTATTTCAGTTTCATAAGAAAACGCGGTACAGGCAAGCGAGGGTAGAGATATTGCTACAGTGTGATCAACAAATAAAATCTTCTCGCGACTTTTTAAACTAAGGTATTTTATAAATTTAAATACTAAATGTCAGAGTTTTGACAACACAGAAATGGTAAGAAAAAAATTAACATAATATAAATAGTAGGTTTGATATTTTCGGGATGCTTATTTTTTAATTTCATCATTATCATTTATTTATTAACGATACAGAAAATGCATCCAATTTGTCCTCAATACATTACAAAAAAGATAGAAAAAAAAAATCTGATAAAATTAACTTACATTACAATTTCGAAACTGGTTTCCTAAGAAAATTCCCACTGCCATGTGTTCATTTTTTTGTAGTAAGTTTCCTTGTATGAACAAATTTATAAATTACATAGATTAAATAATCGATATCTGAGACGATTTGATTAAATAACAAGATCGCTCTACCCACTGGCAAAGCCACTAGCAGGTTGGTTCTGTATCTTAGTAGGTAGTTTATCGACGATAATTATCAGGGACAATCAAACAAACGAACAAACTATCACGCTGTTTCCTCGTAGGGGTAGGCAAAGAGAATAGAAAGCCACATCACTGTGTCTTTGCATTCAGACCTCGCTCCTTCTACAATCATACATCTTCTCATGCACGCACGCCGATTATTCAAACTCTGGACATATCCATCTTCAAGTATTTGATGGACTTGATCGTTCGTGTAGTCTGGTAAAACGAACGCAAAATTAGGAAATCATACGATTTTGCCATTTAAAAAGGTTTTTTTTTTTTAATCGCGCAATAATAAAAAAACACAAATTAGATAAAAACAATATTTTTTAAAGGTATTTCTGTTAAAAAATATACTCTAAAGTTTTATGAAAATAAAATATAATCACTTTTAGACCGCGCAGATTACGCCAAAAACGATTAGGGCAGGTCTGAAGGTCGAAAATTCAATAAAATATTGTTTTATATTGAATATTACAACCAGAATTATCTTTTTTTTTCAAAAAGAGATAATAAAATTCTATAAAAAAGGTTTCAACTAAAGTATTTTAATTTTTTTTAAGTATTACCGAAGGCATAATTGTAAGTAGAAATAAAGGAAAATGTCACAATAATGTTGGTGTTTTAAAATGCTAGTATTTCTTTTCAAAATCAAACAAATTAAATTTTGCTTCTGCCACTTTCATTTTAAATTTTTTATCTTTAATTTATTACTACCAATTTTAGTTCAAAACTTATACCCGTTTGCAGAGACAAAACTTAAGGTGAGGAAAGTACATTTTAATCTCAAATGCGGAGAATAACCCGAAGGTGAAGACAATAGAATGTACTTTCCTCACCTTAAGTTTTGTCTCTGCATACGGGTTTTAGTGATTATTGAGATCCCAGATACCTAAATTTAGTCTTAATTTGAAATGGCGTAATCTGCCGGTCTAAAAACAATTATATTTTAGTTACATAAAGTATATTAAAAACATTCGTTTTAAAATGGCAAAATCGTATGATTTCCTAATTTTGCATTCGTTTTACCTGAGGCTGTAAATTTTTATCTTACTGGCTCCACAATCTTTATCTTCTCAGCTATTTACATTGTACATGCGTGTACATAGCTGAGACCACCAATGGATTACCTTGGCAAAAAGGGATGTAAACCATTTTGATCCCTAAGAAAAGTATTTTATCGAGTTGGGTTGATTCTGTTAACACAGCTGTATATAGGCACTGAAATCGCTGTTTATATTTAAGTTGTGTACAATGTATACTCCTGTCAACAACGACGGACCCGTTATAGAACAGCTGCTGTTTGTTGTATTATTCAATTTCCTTTTCCATGAAAAGTTCTGCAGTTAGAAGTTCTTGCATATTATGGAAACAAATTTTCTCATATTCAAGTACTTAATACGCGCAAACAAGGCGTTCTGTACGCCTGTGATAGGGTTCAGAATACCAGCCCTGGAGTACAAGATGATATGTTATAAGAATCGCAATAAATAAACGAAAAAAAGACACGTGCATTTCAACTGAAAGGGGTACATTAATAAACGAACACTTGTTAGGTGTTACATTTACCCCTAAAGCAATAAAGATTCATTTAAACTTCCTCGGCAGCTTTACGTGTGGATACTTTGGCCGCCCAGAATAACCATACATTCTCTCAAATGTGCTGGATATTTTTCAAAGGGATTATTTTACTTTGACGGTTATGAAAACATGTTATTTAAAAACGAAAAAAAATATCCATAAAAGTCGATGCGGATACGGTAAAGGGATTTTTCCTAACGTTTTATAAGCGTGATTTTTTTCTAGTTTAATTAATAATCAAGTATTTCCACAAACATAGATAGCGTATTTAACAAAGGAATGTGGAAGTCTGGGCATTTTCAACGCTAATGAGCTGTTATTGGTTTAAGTTTAATAATTTCACACACCGAGTGGTATTTACCATTCAGGGTATGTTTGGAAATTGCCTTAAATTTTATATTCCCTTCTCAAAAATTATTGAATTATATGTTTTTATGGAAACCCTTTATGGATAGCGGACGTAAAAGAACTACAAAATTTTAAAAAACGTTTTTAGAAATTTCCTTCCAGGAAAAACAATTCAAAAAAATCTTACCTTCCAAAGGTTTAAGATTCCAGGAGTTTCAGGTTTTTTAATTTTTTTTATAATAAAAAAGTTTTTTTTTTACTTTTAGGTATTTTTTTTTGGTCATAGTTTTGTTCTTTATCTGTTTAAAGTTGGAAAACAATAATAAAAAATATGGATGAACAAAAAATGTTTATTACAACAGAGAGAAAAAACAGTTTTTTTTAGGGAAGTCTTAGCATTGGCTGATCAACCAGATGAATCTAACCTAAATTTATATATTTTTATTTCTTATGTTGACTTATACTACCATTTTTTTCATTGAAAAAATAATTGTTTGCAAAATAAGTATAAAATCAAAAATGTGTAGTGCGATAGGACGGGTGCGCGTGAGTTGATTTGAGGTTAAATAAGAAAGATGGATTACAGTTGAAGTTATTTATTAAGTAGTTACACAAGAGTTACATCCTATTATCTTGTACATAAGGAATTTACAATAGTGAGCACTAGCGGAGAGCTGTGGGCAGGCGACACGAAATGCAAGATGAAATGAATGTAGTGAGTTCTTCCGATGCACGGCGTTTAATATCTCGTCCGGGCTGACGTTTCAGCGGACTACGGGTTGCGAACCAAAGCGCAGTTCAGACCTGCCAACCTCACGTCTGTTAGTGTAGCTCGCCAAAGTACATACATAATTGAACGTATCTATGCAGAAAGCAGAAAATTGTGAAAATTTTGTGTTATCGGGTGCAGTAAGGTCAATTCTATGTTCTGCTAAAAACAACCAGGCAAAGATCACCTTCTGAAAATAGTGCCGATCACAAAAGCGGCATTTTCAATTTGCAGAAAACACTTACAGCAATGGAAACATCTTACGGCACTTCAAAAATTATTAAAACCGGTAAATACGTGATCAAATTCTTGTTTGTAATATTTAAAAAAAACTAACGTATACATTGTTTATTATTTGTCAAAGTCAAAAACATTAAACTATTGTGTAAATTTGATAATGCACTATTTTCACCAACGTACTATTATCTCAGTTTCACTTTTATATGACTGGCTGCTTTCCGCATAACTACGTTCAACTAATAATAACGTTTCTACCTCTGTAATAAAGCAAACATTCGTGTCGTTTTAGAACATAAACTAATATTTACACTTACTTTAATTACATATCTATTTAGATCATCTGACAGTAAAATACATATTTTTTAAAAGTTATTCAAACTTTTTTCATTCTTTATACATTCAGGCATCTTTCATACCTTTTTAAACCTTTATACATAATGCAATTTTGCGATTAAGTTTTTTTTTAATGACAACTTCATTCTATTCATACGATTTTTATTTATTTAGCACTACCTTATTGATGAAGTATTTGAGCATTCTATTGTTAAATAAAATAAAAGTAAATATACATTTATATTTTATTAATCTCAAAATCGCATTATGTATAAACGTTTAAAAATGTATGAAAATATGCCTAAATGTATGAAGAATGAAATGAGTTTTAATGAATCCAAAAATAAATGTTATATTTATTGTAAGATGATATAAATAGGTATGTTATTAAAGTAAGTGTAAATATTAGTTAGCACAAGAGTTAAGTCTCTTTTTTAGAGAGTTGCAGTGATAACATTTACTAGATGTGTAAAAGTAGATATGTAAAGAATTTTAAAAAAACATGTACCTTTTATGAAATTTATTATTAAAAAAATAAACATATATCCTTATGATAATATAACCTAACTTCTATATCTATATATATATATATATATATATATATATATAATATATCGCCGTGTTGTGTCTCGCAAAAACTCGAAAATGGCTTGACAGATTTGCGTGCAGTTTTTTGCAAAATTTTCTAATTTACGTCCTCAAGATTTACAAATAACAACATTTTCAATATATTGAGTAGAAAAAAGTAAGAAGCATGTTTGTATTTAAAATGCACCACTGTTTGTAAGTAGACCAGAGTTTGACAGTTGCAAAAAGAATTTTATATTTCAAATCAATAAATTGATGTTTTGGAATTCAAACATAAATGAGTACCTTGGTACCTACTTTAATTCATTATTGGAATATTCATATCATCATTTTAGTCGATCGAATCAAATGTTTTTTTAAAGAAATGAAATTATGACTAAATGAGAAATCATTGTGAACGAGGTTATACTAAAACAGGTAGAGGAATTTGTTTACCTGGGAAGTATGTTTACTAGGGTTGGAATGACCGGAAACAGAGTAAATGGTGCACTTAAATCAACCTTGGCAAATAAACGTTTGTCGCAAGAGGCAAAATTAGCAGTTTACAAAGGAGTCCTGGTTCCGACTCTGATGTTTAGGAGCGAAGTATAAACATTCAAAAACAGAGGTGAAATTAGTTTAGATGCTTTCGAAATGCGATCTCTCAGGTGAATGTGTGGTAAAACTATCTACGATAGATGCACTAATGTCGAGATCTGTACATTATTTAAGGCTGAGATAAGAATTATCGACAAAATAAAGAAGTTCTGCGTTGGTTTGGGCATGTAGAGCGAATAAACAGCGAAAGAACGGCTAAAAATGTTATAGTGCGAATGTTGATGGATGCAGAAATAGAAGAAGACCGAGAAAGACATGGAATGACCAAATTCAACAAATACTTGAAGACGGACATGTCACAAGTCGGAATAATCTGCGCGCGTGCATTAAGATAGGTTGACGTGGTGTTCTATTCTCTCTGCCTACCTTTACGGGGAAATGGCGTGATGATTTGTTTGTTGGAATCATAAACAAGTCTTTTTCCTTTTATCCAGACAGTTTTTACACGCTTTCACAACACAGTCATTATCTTTTAGTTTATTTTGGTTCAGACTTAAATGTCAAGTCACATCTTAACAAGGCTGGTAGTTAAATAATGACTTAATTCGAGTTGGGCATGAGTTAAATGTCAAAATTTTAGAAAGCTCGGGGTAAACCTCGGTCTAACTTTTCCTCATTACACGTATTCACGTATTTTCTCCATTGATTATGGCACAAGAGTAGTAATTTTTGCACAATTTCGATTTGAGCACGACGAGGCCTCTTAGCCAATCACATGAGGAAATAAAATGAAAAATCAACCCTTATTACGAATATATAAATAGCTCAAACCAAAATAAATAACGTGTGTTCTTATTTACGAAAAAACGTTTGTTCAACCAGCTAATAGCAGGCAAGCTAACGTTTGGGCAGGACAACGTCTGTCGGGTCCGCTAGTAAGAAATAAAAAATGTTTTTACCCTCTGTTGCAATAAATTCAGATCTCAGTAGCTTCCTATAGCGGAGAATCCAGCCTGTCTGAAAGCATTTGGACATACTTATAATATCGTTGAAATAATTAAACATACGCATAATTTTAAAATGTCTTTATAGCATACGTGCCGATACAAAGTTTATAAATAAGCGATTACTTAACGTCATTTTTCAACTAAATCAATTTCAGCACTACAGTAGATACTTTAGGAAAAGTAAAAATGATATATCTTAGAAATTGAAATATAATACTTTGGCCATCGTGTAATAAGTCAGTGTCTTTTGTGCGCTAATGAACGACTTTTTAAATATTATTTTTATAAATCTCTGGCTTACGATAAACAAGAGAGGTTTTTTGCTGCAAGCTGTCATTACTTCAGTTTAATAAAGTGCTGAATAAAGAAATATTCCTAAAAATTTGGTATTTATTATTTATTAAAATATACACGTCACGCAGTGCCTTTTATTATGCAAAAAATACATAGTGTGTAGCAATAAATACTTCAAATAATATACAATAGGTAAACGAAAAAGTTAAGTTTAGTTTAGTTTAGTATTAATTAAAGATATTTATTTTGATATTTACTCATTAAAAACCAAATACCTATAAATAAATAAATGTTGATGGATGCAGAAATGGATGCGAATCGTACCACCCCATTAAGCCTCAAAACAGCAAAATACTGAGTTTTGACAATAGGTGTTTCAGAATAATCTTGGATGTGCGGTGGTTTGACTTTGTGCAAAATAAAGTAATAAGAGAATGGAGTAAGCAAACTCCGGTGACAACTGTCATCAAGCGGAGGTAATACGGTTGGCTTGGCCATGTACTACGGATGCCTCATGAGAGCGGTATCCACGCTTGCCTACTTTAAAAGACATCATGTTTTCGGCGTCCTGGACGTCCACTGCTGACTGTTCGTCGGCAGCTCATGTCAGAACTACGGGACGCAAACCCGACTTGAAAGAATGCACAGAAGCTGGCAGCTGACAGATATCATGAGAGAGAGAGAGAGAAGTCTACACAACAGTTGGAATGTTTTTGACTTTAACAAATGATATTAACATATAAACAAAGAATATTTTACAATACAATGATATTTGTTCATAAAATTATAAACTCTAATAAAAAAACAGAATTTTGGAAAAAAATTGATCGGAACCAGCATGAACACGATCACAATACTAGAGAAAAGAACAAAATTAGACTTCCATTTAGGAAAAAGGCAAAGTCACAAAATTCCATTTTATTTAAAGCAATATAAAAGTATTACGAAATGGAAAAAAATATTTATGAAGAAAAAAACATTTCAAAATTTAAAATAATGGTCAAGACATATGTGATAAACAATTTATAAATTAAATGTATTTGCAATGTTATTATTAGAACACACATAACAATATGTATGATATGTGTGCCCTACTTTAAGATTTAAATAAAATAAATAAACAATAAAAACATTAGTTTTTTTGATATGACAAACAAGAATCTAATAATGTTTTTGACCAGTTTCAATGATTTTTAAAGAACCGTAAGATTTTTCTAGTCGTGTGGGTGTTTTCTGCAAATTAAGAAATTCTATTTTTGCTATCGGCACTATTTTCAGAAGGTGATTTTTACAGTTTGAAAGTGGTCTGGCTGTTTTAGCAGAATATAGAATTGATCTTACTGCACCCGATAACACCAATATCTCATTTTTTCGAAATTGTGGACTGGCTGCTTTCTGCATAACTACGTTCATTTGTGACTTGTTGTTACTGTAAACATTTGACTTATTTCTTTAATAATATAAATAAACAAACAGATTTTTCAAAATTCAATATCTACTTAAGGATCTTGTTAGTACGAAATATTTTTCTGTGGTACTTGTTGAGAACTCGCTGTGTCTCTTTTACGCACGGCGCAGTTTTATTACAATGTTTAATGCTTGCTGTCTCCAATGCATTTACAGACGACTATACACGCTAGCCAATACGAAAAAACTAAACTGCTCACAGCCAATGTGTGGAAGTCAAAAGCGCACAAATATCACTTGCGCCCTCTCCGGTAGTTCGTAGCTCACTAAAAGCTTAGCCAACACGTGGACGCGTCGACATGTGCATCAGCCAGCACCCTTTGACATGTGTTAAAAACCGACAATAGGCGGATCGCACGGTGGCGCATGTGCTAACTCTGCCTGCCTCAATTACCCTCCTCTAAAAGTTTGCCAATATGTATATAAAGTCAGTACAATTGCAGAACGTATACGTTATATCTTTAATCTTCACAAATTTGAGCACATAACCGAATACCACATACAACTACACACTGGCGCAAGGGCATAAGAATATTCTCATTCTTTCACATCTTCACAATATTACGAATAATCCCACGTTGCCTGTTTATCTGAAAGAGCTATTCCAACATATATCACAACATGGGCTATCTCTTCGCTTTAGTAAAGAGGAAACCTTTTTTAATACTCACTCAATGCTCTAATTTTTATTGTCTCCTTTTTTATAGTTGAAGCTGTTTGACTGTGGAATAATTTACCCACTAATGTCAAAGACGCGCCTTTTTTATTTACATTTTAATCAAGATTGAAATATCACTATCTAAAAATTAGAGTTTTTCTTTTCCCCTTCTTTTTTCTTTCCTATCCCTCCTCCTCTCTTCATAGTAAAGTGTAAATTTTTAGCTTATTTCTGTTTCAAATATTGTATAAAAATATTTGGATTCTGTATTTTACCTAGAAAATGTCCATATACATCTTATTTTTTAAAACTGAACGGTTTCGGTAGATAGGATGAAATTGCTTTAAGGCAGTATGCCCGCCCTTATAAAGTATTTAGTAAATAAATAAAATAAAAATTTACCAACTTACTGGCAAACGTATTTGTTAGCACGTAGAACGTTAAGATGTAGTATTTGCTTTCATGTAACAAATATTTCCAAATAATCTCATCAACATAAGATATTCAAGCAAAGCCGAATAATCAATGACTACAATGAATTTTCCAAAACAAGGAAAGAATGTAAAATACTCACGAAAGTTTATTACAAGTCTTATATCAAGAACCTTGAAAACTCTGCTTTGCAATCAAACAATCTTTGGAATTATATAAAAATAAAAAAAAAACAATGTACATGTCGAATTTCTCACGAATATGCATTTCAACGGTAAAATAGCGAGTTCGACAGTAGAAAGTGTAAATCTTTTTGCAAGTTTTTTTCCATGCCACAAAGTTCCTACCTATAATTTTGACAAAACTATTGCATTATCCAACTGTAAAGTAACTACTTTATCTTGCCGAAATGGCCTTTTTTCGTTGGATGTTAATAAATCAGCTGGTCCTGATAAAGTCCCTCCTATTTTTATTAAACATTGTGCCTCAAAACTGGCTGAACCTATTACTTTGTTATTTAATAAATTATTATCTCTAGGACACTTTTCTTCTAAGCGGAAGTCCTGCCATGTCACGCCCATTTTTAAAAAGAGCGATGATACCGATTTATAAAACTACCGTCTTATTTGCATTTAGTCTGTCATTCCTAAATTGTTTGAGTCACTTATTCTCGATCGAATTCAACCGCAAAACTTAGAAATAATTTATGATAAAGAGCATGGTTTCATTAAAAGAAGATCAACAACCACAAACTTAATGCTTTATCAGAATTTTATTTCTGAAACTCTTACCAAAAACCATCAGGTTGACAGTATATATACTGACTTCAGCAAGGCGTTTAATAAGGTTTCACATAAGGTAATACTAAGCAAATTATTTGGTTTGAGATTCCGTGGAGCGTTTCTCGAGTGGATTCGGGCCTACTTGTCAGACAGGTTGTTGTATGTTAAAATATAAATTCTTTATCAAATTGCTTCTTTGCAACCAGTGGTCTTCCGCAAGGCAGTCATCTGGGTCCTATATTGTTAATAATATTTGTAAATGACATATGTTTCTAAGATGCTAAAGTTTTGCTGTTTGCTGATGATATTAAAATATATGGAGAGGTAAAAAACGTAAGTCATTGTGTAACTCTGAGAACTAACTTTTTTGAATGTATGGTATTAAAAGACCAATTTATTAATCAATGTTGTTAACAAATGCAAAGTTCTGACTTTTTACCGAAATAAGAATCCAATTGCTTTCAACTACACTATAAATTCAATAAATTTAGAGCAAGTGACCGAAATGACCGATCTTGGTATTATATTCCATAAAAAAATAAACTGCATTAAAAATATACACAGCATTACAAATAAAAGCATAAAAACTCTGGGATTTTTGTTGCGATCGATCAGAAGTTTTGATTCGGTTTATGTTATGAATTTTTTTATTATGTTTTAATACGTAGCCTACTTAAATTCAACTCGGTTAAATGTTCACCATATTATAAAGTGCATATAAATACGAGATATCGAAATATCGAAAGAGTTCAACATATTTTTTTACGTTTCGTTAATTTTAAATTAGGTATTCCAGTTGAACATAATAATTACTCATACATAAATAAATATTTAAATGTACGAACATTAGAAAATAGAAGAAAACTAAATGATTTGATATTTTTATTTAAAGTATGAAATTCAATATTTTACTATTCCCAACTGTTAGAACTAATTAACTTGCGAGTTCCGGGCCGGGTAACCTGATTTAATAAACTATTTGATGTAAATGTATCTACGACAAACTACAGTGCCAGTCGCCAGTAAGGAGAATTCATGCATTTGCAAATGAACACACAAATGATATAGATATAAAGGTTTTTTTATTTAATTTATTTATAAATTTATTACAAAAAAATAATATGCATACTTAATAACAGGGAATCTATATAAAACCTATTATTGTAAAATGAAAACGGAGTGTTCTCTGTTTATGATAGTCTCCATCTAACATGGCACAGCCAGTTCTAAGATGGAGATTTTATTATATCTTTAGAGCATAAGTAATCCTATACTAATAAAACAATAACATAAAAAAGAAAAACTAAAACTACTTAATTATAAATGCCTAGCTAATAAGAAATTAAAAATCGTTATGAAGTATATATATGTGCCAAGAATACACGTTACTTAAACATAAATAATATAGTTTAATATATAATAAAACAAATATAAAGCAATGAAATACATAAAAGTATAAATAATATGTCTCCAATTATATAAAGTACTACGTTTTTTGATTTACATATATTTTTCAAAAAATCTCTCCTTACACTATTTATATATGCAGTTATTTTTATTTCAAAATTGGTTTTACATTTTGAGTCTTTTATATTTGGCAATAAATCATTAAATATTTTTGGAGCAATTACATTGTATTGCTTTTTATCAAAGGCTGTTGATACAAATGGGACAAAACAGTTAATTTGTGTTGCTGAACGAGTGTTTATATTTTGTTGGGTTCTTTTGACCTCACTTAATTTATCGTAAAATTTAAGTGGTAGGCACCTCACAAACAATTGCCTTACATCCAATAACTTTAACTCAGCGAATTGATCCTTCGTTGAATACCTCGAGGGTTTTTTGAGAATGATCTTCATGATCCATTTTTGTGCTATTTTTACTGGTTCAAGGATTAAACGAGAGCAACTTCCCCAAGCTAAATTGCAATATGATAGTTTGCTTTGGCAAAAGCAAAGTAAATTTGTCTCATAAGTTGAGCATTCAAAATATTTCTAAGGTTTTTATAAATTTACGAATTTTATAAATGTAATGCAACACTTTTGAATTTTAATTTGCAGTATATACATTTACTATCTTCAAATTGAAATACCAAAATAACATGTTGATTTCAATTGTGTACCGTTTATTGACTTATATCTGTATTCTTAATTATTAGTAACTTCTTCTAATTTTAAGATTCTCTTAAAAAATGCACTACTGTTCTTTCCGCTGCAATATATGTATATTTTTCACTAATATATAAAAATAATTATTTATATGTATTTTTTATTTTTCTTACTATTCTTTATTCATTTTTATTCAAAATATTTGGCTACTTTTATGTAAAATACATGTCTATCTTTATATTTACAAATGCACTTCTGTTTTTTCACTGCAATATATGTATGTTCTATAAAATATTTATGGTAATTTTATACTAATATGTAAAGATGATTTTTTTCATATTTTTATTTTTCTTCTTTATTTTTTGTTTCTTTTGTATTAAATACATGTGTGTCTTTATATGTATATATATAAATACATACATACATATATATGTGTAAAACATGTAAAAGCCTGCAAGGCGTTTTAATAAATAAATTTTAAAAATATACACCACATAGTATATAGTGTAGTTCGTGTGATGGCAATATCACCGAATGACGACGACACGGGTACAGAACAATATTGTCCTGCCTATTGTATTGTCCTCGTTGTAAACCCAGCTTAATCAAGACTTTGGTATGCTTCATGCTCTTACTTTTACTACAACAAACAAATGGAATTAACTAGTTGGAGCCGTGTTGCGTTTAATTGACAGCCTGAAATGACCTTCCATTATTCTGTTCACTCCAGGCTACGAAAGTTATACTGTAAAGTCTCTCTACTTTAATCTGAACTTCGACTCTGAAACACTCTCCTGATACAAATAGCTTATAGCATTCCTGAGAGATTGATAGACACTCAACAATATTGTTAAAATTACAAGAGCCATAATTGATTGGTACTTTCCCCAATTTCATGCCACGGTTTGAGATTTCTCCCAGTTAAACTTCAAGATTGGTTCATTATTGCATCATGTAATGAACATTTTTATTTATTCATACTCTTACGACATAATATGTACATTAAAATGCAAAAAATACTTATTTATCGTTAGAATGATGAGTTGTATAGATTTTTTATATTTGCTGCTTATGGACACGATAATACATTAAACTAGCTTTTACTCTCACTTGGAATTAGGTAGAAATTATTTAACAATGTTTGAGTATGTCCAAATGCTTGCAGACTGGCTGGATTTCACCCTAGGAAATGTTTACATGCTCAAACATTGTTGAATTACTACCTAGTAAAAGAAAAGTATAAAAATTGTAAAATTGTTTTCAGGCGTTGCCTAGTAAGTGATTTGGTTCAGCCGGATGAAGCTCACCCACGCGATAAAGGTTTCAGCTCTTTTACTTCACAAAAGTCAACAGATGGAAGAGTTGAGGAAATGTGGATGTTCAAACATGGGCAGAATGGTGAATGTTACACAGTGTGTAAAGTGGCCACTTAAACCAGCCAATGACAGATCATAAGCCCTGTAAATGCCTAGACTTCCATAATTCTTTCTCAATTTTTTTCCCTCTCTGTTGAAATAAATTTAAATAGAAATTATTCAGGTAATAATTAATTATTTATGTCGTTTATCAATAAGAGTTTTCCCGACGGAATGACATATTTTATTGGGATTGAAAGTAGCTCTATCTCCAATTATCGCTATGAAAGAAATACTATGATCCCATAGTCTATGGTAATATAGCGTCGTTATTATGTTAACAAATTTTACAAGACTGATTTCTACTTCAATTAGACAACTTTTTTAACCCACGGTGTAAAGTCAACAGTTTAGAAATAAATATTAAAAAATGCAAAATAATGTCATTTTATGGAACAAAAAAAACGATTTCCTTCAAGTACCTAATAGAAAACTCCAAAATTGATGTAGTTACAGTCTGTCAATAAAGAGTAGAAAACAAGGGAGGGCGCTACTGTTGTTTAAATGGCAATACTAAAAATAGAACACATGCTGGAAATGTTCTGACGAATAGCACTGATATCAAAATTATCTAAAGCTTTCGGAGGGCGACCCTTTCTTATTTTGACTGGAGTTTGGAATTTACCCCCATTCGTTTCGCTCTCCTTGACAATTCGCCTGATGGTACTTTATGATTTACCTGCAAAAAGATTTTTTTTTTAAATATAACTATGAGAGCCAACAATATTGTTTATATGTAAATAAAATAAAATAATAAAACATGTTTGAAAAAGTGAAATAAAATGCATTCAAATTGTTATTATTTAAAAAAACTGAAAATATTTTTAATAAAAATATTTTTTATATATATCGTTTACAGTATTCTGCATTTAGTGTCATTATGCTTAAAGAGAACTATCAAAACAGCATGTAAACATAATCTCAAATAAAAAGTAATTTTCAAGTGTTTTCAAGCAACAGTGGTTAACATATCATTTCAAAGTGTTAAGCTAGGGTTTCCTAGGACAGCGGTGCCCGTATTTTAACGGCCGTAGTGAACGGTGATGCAGTGGACAGCCGTCGTAAAGGTGACTAGAGTGTGGTTTTCTAGAAAAACGGTGTTATCAACACCATTTAACACCGTTTTCTTAGGAAACCACTCTCTAATCACCTTTACGACGGCTGTCCACTGCATCACCGTTCACTACGGCCGTCAAAATACGGGCACCGCTGTCCTAGGAAACCCTAGCTTTACAGAATTAAAAATAAATAGCAAAAACTTCAATACATACTAGTTATCTTGGAAGTTCGCCCATAAACGTCCTTTATATCCATTGAGATTTTTTCGGCTTTACATTCTTCCAAACAACGTTGAAAAACGTTAAAAATTACCTCCCTAGTGCCACTTTTTATTGTTTTATTCATGTTGATAATAGTTTTTATAATAAGTGAAAATTTAAAAATACATCAAGCCAATTTAAATATCAATATCACATGAAAACTCGTACGCCGACGCTAAACAAAATGTGTTTGATGCTTTTGGCAATTAAATATTGGTGTTGCCAGTCTACAAATTTCGTAGTTCCACTTTTAATATTTTCAACTCTAAATTGACAAGCTGTAAGTCCATCAGAGATTTTGGTGTTGTTTTGGACTATAAACTGACATACAACGAGCATATAGATAATACAGTAAAAAAATCACTGAAGTTACTTGGCTTCATTAACAGAATATCCTCTGATTTTACCAATGTCCGCACTAACAAATTTTTTTATTGATCAACTGTTCGCTCTCTTCCAGAATATGCCTCCGTGGGCTGGTCTGCATTATATGTGAATTGCATAAATCACATTAAATCACTCCAACATCGCAACGCAACAAAGTAGCGTGAATGTTTGGACTAGAAAGAAGTAACTATTCATTTGCTGATATAGAGTCAATGCTAAATATTTCTAGTCTACAAAAAAGTCAAATTAATTTTGACTTCATATATGTGTTCGGCATACTAAATGGTATAATCGATGTGCCATCATTACTGGGACAAGTCAAATTCTATATTCCGACTCGTAGGTTGAGAAACAATGAAGTATTATTCATCGATCAGCAAATAACAAACTATGGCCTTAATTCTCCAATGACCCATCTTTGCCGTATTGTTAACTTGAGACAAGATCTAGACTTTTTCGGTTAAAGTATACTTCGATTTAAACGAGCACTAAATAAACAGTCCAGATCTTGTCTTAATGTCCTATATGTTTGTCAATGCCTCTTTTTTTTTTTTTTTTAATATCTTTGACAGTTCTTATATTGTAATATTAATACCCTATGAATTGTATAAATCCTTAACTAAAAAAACAAATTCAAAATCCTACTGCAAAACTTTCTACTGAATATGCTGTATTATTTTTAGGTTAATTTTTTTAAATATAAATCTTGTATAATTTTAAGATTTCATTTTTTTTTATAAATCTTGGGTATAAGGAAATTTATGTAAAAATAAAAAATAAATATATTAAGCCAAATATGTTAGTATTATAATTTTTTGTAAACAGCAGATTTGCCGTTTATGTTAATAAAATAAAATAAAGTAAAAAACCAAAACGAAAAACAAACAAAAGTAACCATAAATAAAGCAAGTCAATTATAAAAATTCAAAGAATTAGTTTAAAAAATATTATTTTGTTCATCCCACCTTATCGCCTTCTCATTTTAAAATAATATTGTTCATTGTTGACATTGTATAATAATACACAGACATGCCCTAAGCCCTCAAAAATTATGACACATAACTCATGCCCAATCTCTGTCATGCCCATCGCGTATTTAATTATTCTTCAACCGCCAGCCAGGCGTGAAAGCGTGTAAATACCTTTCGGATAAACGTTGTAGACAGTAAAGATTGTGTAACTTTTTATTGTAAAATATTTGTTCATGAGTGATTGACAAAGCCAAAAACAATATATATTCAAATATAAATATTATTTTTCGCAAACGTGAAACTCGCCTAGCGGCGCAATTACGAAGCTTTACTTACTTACATGACTGCACTGATAGGAACTCATTAAAAATATATAATAAGTGTGATTAAATATTATTTTTTGCATTCCCTAAAACCCAGTGTAAAGAAATAAATAGATTGAAATTATAAGAAATTTAAGTAAAGAACTTGATTGGGATCCAGAAAAAACGAATTGTGATTATAAAAGTTAAAATGCAAACTTTTTTATATGCCAAAAATTAATATCCTCCTATTTTTGGTAGCATTTTTATGATCGTTGAATGTGGCCTTGGTATAAACAAACTCAGGGTTCGTTTTCGTTTCACTAATTTTGAAAATAATTTACAGTATAGGGCGTGTCTATGTATTAACATGTCAACGATATTTTTTTATTGTACTTTTCATTCAGGATAAAAAATTAGTATCCTTTTTTACTTCTCAACTCTCTGGTTATCCCTACGCAAAAAAAAAACAGTTGAGCGCTCCGTTGAGACGTGAAAGAAACACAAACAAACACATTTTCTTTCGTATTTATAATATTAAGTATGGATTGTGCTGCAACCATGGTGCGGACATGGAATTAAACTCTGAAACTCTCCGCCACGGTATTTTTTGTTTTTTGTGAGAATTTGGCAGCAGAGACTTTAAACAAAAAATATAAATAATCAAAATATACTAATCAAATCATACTAAAAAAAGAAACGTTTTAACAAATCCTGATAAGGGTACGAAAACAAACGGGGTGGAAAACACTCGTCCTGGATTTTGGTTATTTTTCACACACAGAACTACATATAGGCATATTCTTGTGTAAAAGTGTGATTTTTCTCAAGCCTGGGTGCTCTGTGATGTAATTCACCACTGTAATTAGGCCGCCTGGCCTGTTGTGGTGCAAAAAAAAAATGTTATTCTTCACGAAAGCGAAAAAACGGCTAAAAATATTTACAGTGTGAATGTTGATGGATGCAGAAATACAGAAAGACCGAGAAAGACATGGCATGTCCAAATCCCAAAAATGTTTGAAGATGGACATGTCAAAAGACGGAATAATCGGCGCGCGTGCATCAGAAGATGTATGAATGTGAAGGAGCGAGATCTATATGCAAAGATAGAGTGATGTGGCGTTCTATCCTCTCTGCCTATCCTTACGGGGAAACGGCGTGATTGTTTGTTGTTGCGGTTGTTGATAAAACCTTTATTTCATTTTATGTTTTGTTGAAGCATTGATTTAGATGGGTATTTCAACAAATATGAAGTCTCATCGTTTACATATTGATAGATATTTTAACAAAAATTGAGTCTTTTTTAACAGGAAATATTTTTGGAAGACTAGTCAATTTTTTTATTTTTTTTATTTATTCATATAAAGATTTATAATATATAAAAACATTGACGTGTTTGTTACTCTATGAAGCCAAGAGCCCTGTAAAACAGTAACCCGAGCCATCTGTAACAGTAATCAGTAATTACTTCACACATTGTCGTGTAACACAAATAATATAAATAATTCAGTACAGTCTTTTTTAATGTTTTCTAGAGCAGTGACCGCCACACGGTAGCTCGTGAGCTACCGGTAGCTGGCCGAGGCTTTTTCGGTGGCTCGCGTAGGATATTAAATTTGCCTAAAAAATTTTATTGTAGAACTCCGAAAATAAATATAAAGTGTCATAAATTTCAACGAAATGCTAAAAAGGTTGCTGTCAACATTTTCCACCATGAAGGTTGTTAATAGTAAAAATAGAAATAGACTCACAGATTTACATCTTGATAATTGCATTCGGATGGGAGTGACAAGGTACAACGAACAGTTAATACAGTATGTCCGCCGGCAGATTTGACACTTTGGCAGCGGTGAGATAGGAGAGGGGGTATCATTCGCCGCAGGGGTGTGGCGGATTTTTTATTAATCATGAGTCCATAGAATTAAATATAGTTCAGAAACCGCATACGCGCATCAAACAGAAGGCAATTCAACTACTCCTTAAGAAGTAGTTTTACCATTAATTTCTTCGTAGGCGTCGCCCATTACGCAACTCCCGATTTGAATTATTTTATTTATTTTTAAAGTGTAAAAATACTACTGGTATCAAAAAGAGATGTGTAAGTACATAGCAAATGCATTCCTTAAAAATTTAGTTATTTTTCCATCTATCAGATTGTCAAAGAAAACAAAATGGACATTTTGTATGTGTTGCTAGTGTAGTACAATTTTCTACGCTTTTTTGGTCATCTAATGAGAAAACTAACAAAAATTGGACTTCTTCGACTAAACAACGATTAAACAACGCCGTGGTGGATATTTGATTGACATTATCCTTAAAACATAATGGCATCAAATATTATTTAACATTACATAAAAATATCCGCTTTATGTAAAATAGAATTCGCTTCATTTTTTAAGTTCAAAATTTATTAATTCAATTACTTTTATTAAATGACCCTTTACTTATCAACTCAGTTGTGTCAAACAATGTTTCCACGGGTACAATAAAATTTTAGAGAAATGAACAAATTGCTTTTTTTAAATATAATTATCTTACATTTGTGTTATAATTATATCTTTAGCGATCTGGTAACATTACGCGGCGACTTCACAAAGTGGGGGGTTTTTTGGACACAGTCCGATGTATTCAAATGTGATTCTACGCTCCTATTGAACTATTTTTAATTTTATCCATGAGTCCATGGACAAGAGCCCATCGGGCTTTCACGGTTGAAATGTAATTCGCGAACAATAATTCGACCAATGTGGCAAGCGGTGATTTGTTCTCAGTTCTACATCCGAACAAAGTGATGGCCATGGAACCAATTGATATGGACGTGAGTGCAAGAGTTAAAAATTACAGGATCAGTTCAAAACTGACCTAGTCTTGAATCTTCATCTTCTGTTTTAAGTTTGGAAAATTTAAAACCTGTGAGAGATAAAATTTAGCAGAATCCACGTAAATCTGACCATAAGGGTGCAGCATATACTGGGATTAAAAAGACTTTGGTGCACATTATTTTAAAGAAAGATCTGAAATTCCATATCTGCAAGCTACAAATCATTCAGCAGTTAAAATAATGAATGAAGAATAAATGATTACATACTGTGCCAGAGTGATTTTGAAAAGATTTTCCACCCAGACACGTTTGAACAATTGTTTTTAGTGACGAGGCATATTTTCACATAACAAAGTAAGCTAGTAAACATAATATACGCTCATGGAGCCAGGATAATCCTCAATAAGTAATTCAAAAGCCACTTCATAGTCTGAAGACCACTCTTTGGTGCCCCGGTCGACGTGTAATTGGACCATTTTTTTTATGATCGTGAAACAGTGACTTCAGAACGATATTGCGCGATGGCGGGTAATTTTTTTTAACTGAAGCTCACTGGATGACTTCATTAACATTACTCGATTCCAGGGGTATAGAGTTACGGCACACGCCGCTAGAGCGTCAATGACTAAATTGAGGAGCATTATTTCCAGAAAGTCGCTTTGGTGATACAGACTGGTTCCTAAGATCAGCAGATCTTACCCCGTGCGATGTTCTTTGATGAGTTCGCTGATGATGACAAGGCCGTATAAAACTTTGGAGTTTAATATATAACATGCTTTAAATATCAGTTAAAAGTTGTAATCATTTGAAATGTGAACGAGAGAGACCAGGCTAATAAAACTTACATTTTATTCAAACTTATGTTTTATTTTTAAATACAATTTTTTTTCAATAAATTAAAAGTTTTTATTAGTATTTAGTATGGTGTATGTAAAATAAAGGTAAAATCTGTATGCGATTTAAATATGTTTTATACCTATTAAGGCGTCGGCCTCGTGGCGTAATGGTCAGCGCGTTTGCCTACCATGCAAGAGGTCTCGTGTTCGATTACCGACATGGTTGTCATGAAATATTTATTTAAAAGGATGTTTCACACCAAAATATTTCATAGTCTCTGGACTGGCACGCGAAACGTAAGCCTGATCATCTAACCTTCATGTAACAAAAATAATCAAGGTACGGTGCGATTTTTGTACTAATGCAGTGCCCTAAGCACCATTATGTCCGGAAAGGGAATGGTGATGATAATACCTATTAATGAACTGTATACTCGTACATGCGGTTTACAAAGAACCTATTAAAAAATATTTTTTTATATGTGAAATATTGTAGATAATTAAAGAAAAAAAAAATCTCTAAAAAACTTATGCCATTAATTTATCTATTTTTATTCGCATCAAATTATTTTTTTGGTTTACAACTGTAAGAAGGTAAGATGGTTAATTTTACGTTTCAAGCGCCAGGTGCTTAAAAATAGTACATTTAAATAATTTCAAAATAAATATTCTATGTGGATTATTTTCGAAAAATCATTCGGAGACCACCGTGAGAGCTAACTGTGTTAATCACTACACAACAAATAATTTAAAAATACAACATTAATAAAATTCTAATGTTTTTACTAATTATGAAACTTTTTTGCAAAATTTATAAAATAAATTCAATTTACATTATTATCATCATCGTCAAACACAAATTCGCACCTCATAGGGCACTGGATTCGAATAGTACATGTAGTTTATCTTGATCATGTGTTACAGGAAGATAAAGTGATCAGTCTTACGCTTCAGGTGCCAACCTAAGGACAGTGAAACGTTGTCGTGTAAAACCATCTTAAAAACAAATATTTATTAATGACCCCCCTAGAAATCAAACTCAGGATCTATCGCATTGTAGACAAGCACTCCAACCACTTCACTACAAGGCAGGTTTTTTCCACTCGACTTTACCTAAGAGTAGCCATTGAGTCGAAAATACTCGTCTGAAATTCTGGTTCTTTTTCACACACCGAACTCTATTCTTTATCTAATCTAAATGTATATTGTATTATATTGACCAACAAATATTATTAGACAAAAACAATTTTTAAAATGTTAAAAGGGCAAGAGAACCCTGTATCGAAAAACTACCTACACACATGTCTATCTGAAGGTTCTTTGTAAGTTGCCTACTTCAGTTTTAATGAAGTACCCAATTTGATAGGAATAATACACAAGAAAAATTAGCCAAGCGCTATATTGAAGTGATAATCAATAATTGAAGTTTTTCGCATAATTCAGGGCTTATCAGCTGTCATTTGCTGGTTTTAGTGATCTTTTTTTTTATTTATTAATTTTATTATTTTTTTTTATTTTTTTTATTTTACATAAAACTTTTTATTTTTTCTTTTCCATATTTTCCATTATTTCCGATAACCATTGAACTAACTGTGGTTTTCATTCCCCAATGCCCAGAATTCGTAGGTCTGCCAACAAACATATCAGTCTTGATTTCTTTGATAACAAGTTGTCTTTTTTCAAACAATCACTGAATCAAATTCAATTATACACCCCTCTCTCGCTTCAACTCCCACCGAGTCTACTTTATACCATTGTGTCTTTCTACTTTCCTTTAAAATAATTTTCTAAGTATAAATGTGTCCTTAAAAATAACCATTGGGCGTAAATAAATAAATAAATTAACACTTCACTGGGCATAACCCCATAACCCGAGGCATTCATTTACATCATTTTTATATTATCTTCTGGTATATAATAAACTAGCTAACCCGACAGACGTTGTCCTGCCTGAACGTTGGCTTGCCTGCAATCATCTCGGAAAAGTACTTTTCATCTAGGTACTTGTTTGTGATTAAACTCCAAAATTAAAAATTGTAGATATTTAAAAAATATTGAATTTAAGTAGGTACTTGTTTACAAAATAAATATTTTTTCAAATATGGCATTCTTTTTGCAAACGTCGAACTCCGGTCGTCTCACCAACAAAGTGGTGTACTTATGTAGGAATACGATTTTTTAAAATGTATTGAATTGTATATTATTTTAGTGTTACCAAAAATCTAATAAAAAGAAATAAATGGGTAGAAATTATAAGGAATTTAAGGAAAGAATCTCATTGAGATCCACAAAAAACAAATGTTGATCGTAAACATTCAAAAACAATTTTTTTTTATACACAAAAAAGCAACATTTTTCCATTTTTTGCAAATGCATTTTCTTCGAATGCAACCCTCGTAGATCGATGAATAAAACATTTATGCTCCTAACCTTTTTTTTACATATTTGATTGAAAATTTTAATATTTACAAACACGCATAGCGCAAAGAGCTATATTTCTCTGAAAACCGCACGTTAATCGGTCAAGCCGTTTAAGAGGAGTACGGTGACATCACGCGTACAGAGGAATTATATATATATAAAGAAAACACTGTATGGATATAAACATAAATTATAAATAGCAGACATGCAATAATACTGTTTTGGTGGGTTGACCATCTAAAGACAGTTCTCAGGATCCAAATGTAGAAGCTATTTTTAACAAAAAAAATAAGTTTCTGTTAGGTAAAGTGTAGATACATGTGACTTCTCTGACCAAACAATGTGGTCGTTTTAGATGGCGCAAATAATTGTCTCCTTTTTTATCTTGTTTCATAGATTGTATTATATTTACTCCCATCACTTTTATGTGTGTGAATGAGAAATGGCCTAGCGTATAGTTGCCTGACGTTCAGAACACCTACTCGTTCAAACACCTCCGTTATGGCTGATAGGGACCCCGAGTAGAGCCTTGAGTTCATACCTTTGTGCTATTTCCAAGGTACGCATAGCACTTTTATATCACCCCATGCAATTATTCCGTAATCTATAATGGGCTTGACCCATTGAGAAGTATACTTGATTTAAAGTGTTTATCTCAAGAATTTTGCTTAGTTTCTTAGTTTACACACCGTATAACATTTACCATGCTAACATATTGCTGGCCTAATGGTTTAATGGTCAGCGCGTTTGTCTACCAAGCGAGAGGTCTCTGGTTTAATTTCTGACATGGTTGATATGAAGCATTTATTTAAAAGGGTGTTTTCACACCATATTATTTCATAGTCCCTGGATTGATACCTGAAACGTAAGACTGATCATATTTCCTTCATGTAACAAAAAAAATATCAAGACACGCTGCGATTGGTGTACCAATGCAGTACCCTATGCATCATTGGGTGCGGAAAGGGAATGATGATGATGAAACATTTCATTTAATTTCTTTTTTTTTTTTGCACCACAACAGGCCAGGAGGCCCAATTACAGTGGTGAATTACATTACAGAACAACCAGGCTTGAGAAAAATCACATTTTTTTTATTTTTGTGCTCTCACCGGGAATCGAACCCGGAACCTTCCGTGCGTGAGTCAAGCGTCTTGACCACTACACCACGGAGGCCACACATGTTACAATAGCGATGTATATATTTCAGATAAGAGAATATGGAAGTCTGGCATTTACAGAGCTTGGCTGGTTGAAGTGGACACATAGTCCGTCTACGTGGTCCTAGTCATTTGAACTAAATAAAATATTGTCTCTTTACTCTTCCATCTATGGTGAAATTTCCAAAATATACAATATTGGAGTTGCTATATTTTTCAATACCACACATTTATTAACAATTTTTAAAACATTATGACCAAATACTGGCAAACAAATTTAGGATTTTTCACTGGCGGGAATGATATCAATATTATCAACAGATAAAGCCTTTGAAAATTATGGCATTTACAGATGTTATGGATCTGTCATCGGCTAGTTCAAGTAAGCACTTAGTAAATAAATTACTTATAAATGGTGAGAACAAATCGTGAATTACACAGTGTATAAAGTTATCGCTTATCCCAACAGATTGATGCTGGCATATTTCCCGGTTTCCTTTTTCAAGACTTTAACCTGAGAGTAGCCATCGATTCAAAAACACTCATCCAGGCTTTTGGTTCTATTCCCCCATCTGCCTGGACACAAAAAAAAATTTAAAAAAATACTTTACCAAAAATTCATTGGAAATATTTACTTTAATGAAGTCTTTGAATTTTTTTCTTATAATTATGACTAAACAAATACTACGTAGTAAAATAAATATTTTTTAAACAATCTTCTATGCCTGTTTATCTTTTAAAAGTTTACAAAAATATTAATAATAAATAAGCATAAACACATGCTTACACAATGATAAAAATACTGACAAACAATCATATCAAAAACTAATTTTCTGGAAGAAGTTGGTTTAAGGCGATATTTTTTCAATGTACTGAGCAATACAAAATTAATTGTGTTCCCTTCAAGGCAAATTGTACTTGACTCGCAAATATAGACAGCATACAGCACTCGATATTCAAATCATAATTTATTCGGAAAACATAAAAGAAGAGATTATTAGAAAAATAAATCGTCTGTTATCGATTATCACTTGAATAAAACACTTAAAGTATTTTTCATGTGTATTATTCTTTTGCATTAAGTTTAACTTATATTTCAAAATATCTTACTAAATGCTATTAAATATTTGTGTATAACCACTTACCAACTTTTCTATGTCTATCGGTTTCAAAACATACCCGTCTCTTCGTCAGAACACTAATTAAACCAATATGCAAAAAAATCATTCATTTGTATACAAAGGGATGGGTACGCCGCGAAACCGGTAGACATAGAAAGTCGATAAATATTTAACAACATTTATTGAAATGTTTGACCACAAAGTTGATACATTAAATAATAATATATATTTTATGAGGAAATATTATCTTGATTTGCATAGATAGGCATTAGTTCAAAAATGTCCCCAGAAATGGGAAACAAATTGTAAAAACTCAAATTTTTTAAATGATTCATTTCATATTTGTTTTTTACTCCCGAAGTGTAGTGGTTAATACGTTCTATTACCGAGATCTCCGTTCGATTCTCAACAAATACTATTTATTTGAAAATATGAGGTTTTTGACTTCACTTTATCCCAGTCTCTCAAATATGGTACACAGGGAGGTGCGTGCGGTAATGTCCACTCGATTTCCTTATTCAGATTTTTTTTACCTAAAAGCAGCCATCGAGTCGAAACACTCATAGGGCCCTGGTTCTATTTCACAGACGGAACTTTATTCTTCATCTGCCTGGACACAAAGAGACTGTTACATACAAAGTTTTTTTTCTTTAAAGTCCAACCGAACAGCACAAGGTACTGTGATTTGCAAATTACAGAAATGCCCTTGATGCGGATCAAGAGTCATCTCGTGGATTAATAAATGACGTTTCAGATTTTTAAAGGCGATTCGATTAAGTTTACAAAAGATTTATCAAATGATAGAAATAGTAGCAATTTTCCACTTATATATTTTAAAAATAGATAATTTATCATTTTCGATCATTGCTTGTATCTTTTATTGCATTGTTCAATTTGCACGAGATGAAAAAATATATTCGTAATCGAAGCTATTAGTATTTATATACGTTTTATGTTATTTTAAATAGCTAAGCTTAGATTCAACTCTTTATTGTCCAATTTTTCTAATTCATTATCATCATAATTTCTTTTCCGATCCTAATGGTGCATAGGGCACTGCAATGGTTCACCAATAGCAGCGTATCTTGATCAGTCTTTTGTTTCCGGTAACACTCCAGGGGCTATGTAATATTCTAGTGTGAAAACACCCTTATAAATCAATATTTCATATCAACCATGTCGGGAGTCGAACCCGAGACCTCTCACATGGTAGACAAACCCGCTGACTATTACACCACAAGGCCGATATTTTAATTCTAATTCTAACTAAAAAATAATTTTTAAAGTATGTTTTTTAATGCAAATACTGGGAAAAATAATTTTGAAAAAATAGTCAAATTTTGTTTGTTTAATTTCATATTTTCGGTATGTAGACAATATGCTTAATCGGGCAGAAGGTTATAAAACTCAATAATATATCGATAACAAGAAATAACGATTATTATGAACATCATTTTATATAAAAATGAAAGTTGTGTAAATAATTATAACTCCAAATCTCTTAAAAAAAACAAACCAATCACAATTTGATCTTTAGCTAAATTACATTTTTGACTGAATACGTGCAACTGACTTGTTTTAAATTTTATCGAAAATTTTTACCCCGGTGCCTATTTAAAAAAAAATTATAATGCCTAGTGTGCATACAATATAATAAACTAGTCGCCGAGTGATAAACATGTTTGAAATCACTTTTATACACCGATTATCGGCATGTAGCAGATCGTCTACATTGGGCATTGCCGGGTTAAGTTGTGCCACTCGAATACGAATATGCTTTGAGAAATCTGAACGAAATTTAGGATGAAAAATATATTTGAATAAAAATGTTTTGTGTACACTTTGTACAATTTCGAAAAGAGTAAGAGGAAATATATTCCAAAATACAGAGTTTTAAAAAAGCATCATTAATCTAAGGTTCATTTCATCATCTATGTTTAAACGTCTACATTTTTTAAATTCTTCCATTTGTTAACTTTTGTAAAATAAAAAATCTTAAAACTTTATTGATATGCGTACGCATTGATCTGGCTAAGTTATTTCACCAATTAGGCAACGCTTAATAAAAACTATTTTTGTACCATCCGCTTCTTAGACCAGTTGGTTTACCCGTCAATATTGTTAATGTGTTCAGTCTTAACTAGAAACATTTGACACGCTTAAACTATTGTTCACAGATTTATTACTTTAAAACAATATTAGCATATTTCACCGATATGATATCAACTATGCTGTACTGGGCGATCTATTTGCTTACAAATATATCATATCAAAATATATTTTAAATAAATATTTACATCATCAATAAGTTAATAATCAATCTTTAATATCAAAAGGTTGAGCACACCTATCTTCATTTGAATTTGTATTCAATATTATTGGTGCCGATAACTTGTTATTGATATTGAAGCCTGCAGGTACACAGTCCTTAGCAGTTCGCTCATTAAACAGTGTATCATATTTAATAAAAATAAATAATAAACGCTGTAAGAAAACACACAAACAAACCATCGCGCACAAACAAACCACGACCATTATTCAGCTTTGACATGTCCTTCCTTTAGTACTTGTTGGATTTTTTAATGCCATGTATTTTTTGGTCTTCCTTGTTTTCTAGATTCATCAACGTAGTAAATTTAGAGTGAATTTTAAAAGAGTCCTTAGTCAAAATGTATGAATTTCAAATTAAAAACGGCATCGTAATGACAATAAAAAGCTACATAACAAGCGAGAAAAATTTTTCACTAACTGTCAGCTCATTCCAAAATCTAGTATCTTAAATGAAAAAGGAGTAGCTGAAAAATCTTGTGCTATGTCGAGGAATGAAAAATGTTCTTTACTGAGAAGAGCGAAGCTAAAGATTAGTTTTTCTTAAACACAAGAAAATATCATGTAATGTACAATAATTTTCAGTGCAAATTGTTAAATATAAATACAGCTTGGAGATATCAGTAATATGGACTAAAAATTTTGTGTAAATAATAATTTAAAAAAACTACATGGTTAACTGGATAAATTAATTGAAATTCATCCAAAAATAAAAGAGTATTTTAAAAATACGCAAGTACGCCATTAACAAACTATGCAGATAGAAAAAAATATTATTAACACAGAATGTTAAATATAATCAACAAACTTACGTTAAATCCCAATTATTATTCATTTTATTTATGATATTAAAAAAAATAATTATTCACAGTTAAGGTTTTATTATTCTCTATGGAATTGTCTAGAGTAATAAAATATATTTATGTTGATTTCAACAAAAAAATTGTTATAAAAATTTTCGATTCTGGATATAGTTGCATTCTTATTACTGTTTGTGCTTGATAATATCAACATTGAACATTTGTTGCAGCCAAGTTGTACGTTGTGGGAGTCAAATTTAAATTTTCTCACGGAGTTAACGCAATCTAAGTTGGTGTCGAGTATTTTGTATGGGAGGAGGGTATCAGTGACGGTTCAACTGGATTTCAAAGTATCGGTTTTGTGATGTAGCGCAACTTCTTGATAATCATTAAAATGTATATTTGCCGTTAGCTTGGATGCTTAAACTGTGTAATATAAAATTATTTGGAGCAGTATTAAATTATCTACATCTTCCATAAATCAAGTTGTATTTACGAATGGAACGAAATATCGTCTGTGCTGTTCACGGTTAAGGTGCATAATGTAATTTAGCGTTTTCTCATCACACGTGCCAGCATAACCTTACGCCTTTGAAGTTCATAGTCCATGATCGATGACACACCCACACGTGCTTAATAATTTCACCTAAAATATAGAGCCATCACTCCATGAAGCAAAACAGCATTTTTTATTGAATTCAATTCATTACATTCTGCGAAACACAAAATCAACGTTCTGCAGTACACTGGGCGCAGTCAACGCCCAGTTTGGTCCAGTAAAATTCAGTCATTCAGTTCCAGCGTGTAGTTCAAGTGCAGTCTCTTCAACCCATCATCGCCGATATAATCGCGCTACACAACCAAGTGCTGTTTTTTCTGTCCATCTCCAACTAGAGGACAGGATCGCCACACACGCAACAAGCTGAATTCTACAGTGGTGGACCCCGACGTGCCGACGTGAAAAAAAATACAATTCTATGAAAAAAGGTTTGAACTGAATTTTTTCGAATTACCGAAGGCATTATTTTACATGGAAATAAAGGAAAATATCCCAAAAATTTATGTGATTTATGTTTTTATTTCTTTTGAAGAACAAAAAAATTAAGATTTTGCTTCCGTTATTTTAATGTTCAATTTATTATCTTTAAATCGTTACACTAAATTTTAGTTCAATAATTAGTCGTTATATGAGAATCGGGATACAAAAGTTTAGTTTAAATTTGAAATGGCGATATCTGCCTCTATAACTGCCTATCATCTGCCTTTATAACTAAAATATAGCATTCCAAACTGCTTGTGCCTGTTCGCTTCCCGATGAGTTTTCTAATTTTGGCACAGCAATAAGTTGTTCTTTGTTATCGTATGAAATAACGATTTGTAGACGTTCCTCTTTAGATTTGCGTACATCTAAAGCCGGCAACAGTTTCCCATCCCAGTGGACAGTTGTAGTATCTGGTACATAGTTTTGAAAATTAAGTTTTATAGCTTCTGCGCGCTGTTTTCGCTTTTCTGTACGAATTCTTTGGATAGAGGACTTGTTTATAGGAAATTCGTCAGTGTTGTAGCCAAGTGTTTCAATAGTTGCTTCGATAATAAAGACAAAATCTCTCATACTTAACTGACACCTGTCTAATGCCGCCACCAGTTTCGGAGTAACGAAATTTTTCTTCACAGAAGTTTTAATAGTATCGGGCTGTTTCCTCTCAATTGGAATGGACAAATCTTCTTGTAAGTCCGTTACTTCAGAATCAGAAGATGAAGTTTCTTGTAACGGCTCATGAGAAAACGTAGATGGGGTTATGGATGCCAAATAAGTGGCCAGCCGCTTTTGCTCCTGGATATTTCTAAGACTCGCCTTTTCCTCCTTTTCTGTCGATTTTTTGTCCACTCCAGCTAAATGACTGGGTCGTCCTGGCTCTCTCTGCTTTTGTAAGAAAATCTTATCTTCATTTATATTTATTAATTGAAGCACATTGGCATGTGCAGTATCAAACAATTTTTTTGTATTTGTAACAAACTCTTGTTGACGCTGCTCAAACACATCTTGAGTTTTGTTTGCATCTTTTTGTAAATTTCTCCAATCTCGGTATAAAGTTACAAGTTTATTAACACAGTTAGGTAAAGATTTAGTCGGTATACGTGCCTTTTCCCAATAAATAATGCACTCACGAATAGTAAGATTTGCACTTTCATTGACGCTTAAATTGACTTTGCGAATATTATAAAATAAAACCGCCAGCACTTGTCCATTAGAGGAAAGTTTAGAACCTGTAATTTGATGTTTTATATCCCCAACCAAAAATATTTCCTTTTTAGAACTGCGTAACTCCACAGACATATTGACACAACGAAAACAATGCGATCACTAATAAAAACAAATACGATATAACAAGCACATTAACACTTAGTTTGCGCGCGCCGTACTATGTAAGTTTTGACAAGTTCCGATGCAAGTCAGCACGGGTTGCCGTGATTCAATTTACGTGAAATTTTATTTATAAGTGTTTTGACATCATTCAAACAAAATTAGAGGGTATGCATTGAAAAAATAAAACTTTAATTTTTCTGGGACACCCTAGTATACATACATATATATCTACATAGTATATGCACTGATTACCGTTCTAACACAGTGTAACATAATTTATATTCGTTATCTAGCGAAGTTCAATATTTCAGGATAAAACAAAACACTTTGTATTTTCAATACACTGTATTCATTAAAAGAGCCTAAATAGCCAAAATGAGTTCATACATACTCGTATATAGTATGTCAAATGTTACTGAATTTAAAATATGTCAATGAATTAGGCCTCCGTGGCGTAGTGGTTTACTTTACTCACACACGGAAGGTTCCGGGTTCGATTCCCGGTAAGAACACAAAAATTAAAATGTTAAGCCTGGGTGTCATGTGTTGTAATTTAATTTACCCCTGTAATTGGGCTTCAAGGGCTTTTGTGGTCCAAAAAAAAATATTGATTTACGCATTCACACGGCTGATGATCGTTCAGTGACTGGTTCAAGTGATCACTTTACGCACTGTATAACATTCACGTGCTGTGTGTGTTTTCTTTAAATTGAGAAATGCCGTTTTGTGATCGACACCATTTTCAGAAGGTGATTAATACAGTTTTTTGTATGAAAGCGGTATGGCTGTTTTTAGCAGAATTGACCTTACTGCACCCGATAGCATCAATATCAATTTTTTTTTCGAAATTGTGGGCTGGCTGCTTTTTTTCATAACTACGTTCAAATGTAAAAGAGATGTCGAACCTCATGAAAGTATAAATACAAAGTATTATTACATTTTAATAATGTCGATCCATTGCTCTAGGGTTCCTGGTTTAATATATTGTCCCAATATAACGCCTAAATTATTTTGTTGTTGGTAATGATATTTTGATAAAGTAAATTAATTTGAATTTGTTTTTTTTTTGCATACTATTCAATTTTTACAATTCTGAGAACATATGTTTTTTCTTCTGGGTTTTATTTAATTGAAAAATTATGTAATTAATAATAACTGCCTCAATGTTTGTATACTAGTTGTATTTTGTTGACCCTAAGACATACAGGGGTGGTATTCGGAATCTTATCTGCCCCCTAGAGAGTGGTTATTTTGGAGATTTTTATTATTTCATGCAACTACACTTTGTTTGCACTGGTAATTAAACGTCAAACGATGTATATAACCGTTTAAAAAGTGGAATAAACTAATATGGTTTGGTCGATTCGACCTAATTAAGTGTTTTGAGTAATGCATTAAAAATTTTCCTTGGCTAACAAGGATACAAACTTTGTTTCAAGCTAGGCAATTGCATTTCTTTACATATAGCCCAAGCAAATAAGACCAAATATCTCAAAGATACGAGGCAGACAAAATAAAATAAATAAAAAACAAAACTAAATTACTTGAGATTTTTCGTCCGAGTATAAAGCAACGACTTGGTGAGCAATACTTTTCACTAAATAGTTTTTTTTAACTCTCTCTAACACACGCATGCGCGCCTTTGCTCTCATTTATTCTAAACATTTACATCCCCCCCCCTCCCTTTTACCGCTGTCGTTCGCAGTTTTCTCCATCCGCTTCATCTTGCCACGGTCCTTCAGTCGCCTTTAAGCGTTTCCTCCGATCGGTTGTGGTCGGGAAATTTTACTAGGGGTGTATTGTTTATTATCTATGGCAGATAGTGGTCTCAAGGATGTATTGTACATGATTTTTGCTTCTAACTCCGCTTATCCGTCAGCGCTTAAAATCTTCTTGGGTTATCCCTGATCAGTGGACTACGCAGTTTTTATCAGGTCATGGTAAATTTAATGACAAATTATTTGTTTTTGGAGCTTCTCGCTACTATCCTATATAAATTTAATTTTTCATTGATAAACAAAATATTTTAACTTTTAAAATTTACATTCTTCTGTTAATAATAATATTTTTAACATCTTTAGTAAAGGTTGTCTGAGTCTTTTGTTTAGTTTTGTCTGGTAGTTTATTGTATAATTTCAGTCTACGGTTTTTTAGTCTCGATTGTCCTTTTCTCGTTTTAGAAGGTTGTATATGATATTTTTGTTACAGGACTTGTCGGATATACAGATCTGGTGGCTTCCAAAAAGAATTTCAAGGCTTTTAAAAAGTGATGTTTTAATTTCGGTGAATTGATTATGCCTGTCAATTAAATTCACTTCCCTCTTTTCTTAATCCAATGAAGTGCATACTATGTACTTCTGGATTACTTTCTTTCAGCGCAAAGATACTAAGGCTACCAGATTACAAAAAACTCTTTCGGGCAGCTTTTCTCGATCGGCAACGAGCAAATTTTGAGTGTATGTGGGCACCGCCAAGGAGACTTACGTCCTTAGATGCGGCATGCGGTATGTGGTGGGCAAGCCGCTGCTAACATTGTTGACCAAATTTTAACTGGACATGCATTTAGCAGAGCTGTACGAAGACACTTGGTTGTTTAGACAATTTAGCCCAAATTATTCTAAACAGTCAACTACTCGACATTTAAATAAATGTTGAGTAACGTAAAGTATAAGACATCGACTCGAGACATGTTCAAAAAGAGTGCACAACTAGCTTTACTTGAAGATAAAACGAAAAATTATCAGAGTTCTTTGAAAAACAAAAGACCCTCTGCCACTCTATGGGTGTATGGGGTTTATAGTCTATGATTGATGACACACACACACGTGTTTAATCAATTCACCTGAAACAGAGCAACGACCTATGAAGCAAATCTTCATTTTATATTGAATACAATTTATTATATTCTGCAAGATATAAAAGCAATTTTCCACAGTACAGCCACGAAATAAAGACATGAACAAAGGAACGTGACCTATAAAGAGACCACATGGCAGGGTAACGCTCAGTCAATCAGTCGGTCAGCACCAGTCAGCCCAGCCAATTCGAAGAGTCAGTTCAACGCATTCACTCAGTTTCAGCATATAGTTCAAGTGCAGCCAGTTCAAGCCTCATCACCATAAACACTCGCATGACTTAATCCCTTATTTTTTCGCCATGTAATAAATACGCATTAAACAGCAATCTCGTGTTTTCTGTCAATCATAACTGGAGTAGGAGCTCCAATCAACAATCAAATTCTAGCTATAAATATAAACAGATAAGGACTGGATCCTATAAATAGATAAGGACTAAATTTAACCCCTTTGGGGTTATTACGATTTACATATTACAGCAGAGATTGATTACATTTTATAAGAGGGAACATGGACGTCTAGGTATTTAAACCACATAACAGGTTATAAGCCCCGTAAATGCTTACATAGCTATTTTAGACAAACTCATTCCCTTCTCTAAAATTGTAAATGTTGTACAATATGTACATTGTGGGTATATTTTACAGAACTGTTTCATTAATAAATTAAATCTATGCACATTTGCTGTTTCGGCCTGCGGATATGTGATGTTTAAGCATTCCAAAGTTCATTCTAAACATCGAATCGAATTTGCTATTTTTTTTTCATAATACCTAAATAAATCATATTATCAGTGAGCATGAGGTGTTTGCTCATGAAAGTAGTTCGTAATTAATTTCAATTTTTTCGTGAACTTAAAATAACTAAGAGAAATTAAATAATGAAATCAGGAACACGGAAATGATTTCAATCCAGAGTGCGTACGCATGTGAAGCGTTAAATCCGATTTAAGAGGAAATTAGTAAATTCACTCGAAACGTTGGAATAATTTCAGCATAG